>NW_027675502.1:1395000-1420121 GCF_965601325.2 Salmo salar | reverse complement strand
CGGTGTGTGTGTGTGTGTGTGTGTTGTCGGTGTGTGTGTGTGTGTGTTGTCGGTGTGTGTGTGTGTTGTCGGTGTGGTGTGTGTGTGTTGTCGTGTGTGTGTGTGTGTGTGTTGTCGGTGTGTGTGTGTGTGTGTGTGGTGTCGGTGTGTGTGTGTGTGTTGTCGGTGTGTGTGTGTGTGTGTTGTCGGTGTGTGTGTGTGTGTGTTGTCGGTGTGTGTGTGTGTGTGTTGTCGGTGTGTGTGTGTGTGTGTTGTCGGTGTGTGTGTGTGTGTGTGTGTGTGTGTGTGTGTGTGTTGTCGTGTGTGTGTGTGTGTGTGTTGTCGGTGTGTGTGTGTGTGTGTTGTCGGTGTGTGTGTGTGTGTTGTCGGTGTGTGTGTGTGTGTGTTGTCGGTGTGTGTGTGTGTGTGTGTTGTCGGTGTGTGTGTGTGTGTTGTCGGTGTGTGTGTGTGTGTGTGTGTGTGTGGTGTGTGTGTGTGTGTTGTCGGTGTGTGTGTGTGTGTTGTCGTGTGTGTGTGTGTGTGTGTTGTCGGTGTGTGTGTGTGTGTGTTGTCGGTGTGTGTGTGTGTTGTCGGTGTGTGTGTGTGTGTTGTCGGTGTGTGTGTGTGTGTGTTGTCGGTGTGTGTGTGTGTGTGTTGTCGGTGTGTGTGTGTGTGTGTGTGTCGGTGTGTGTGTGTGTGTGTTGTCGGTGTGTGTGTGTGTTGTCGGTGTGGTGTGTGTGTGTGTGTTGTCGGTGTGTGTGTGTGTGTTGTCGGTGTGTGTGTGTGTGTGTGTGTGTGTGTGTGTGTGTGTGTGTGTGTTGTCGGTGTGTGTGTGTGTGTGTGTGTGTCGGTGTGTGTGTGTGTGTGTTGTCGGTGTGTGTGTGTGTGTGTTGTCGGTGTGTGTGTGTGTGTGTGTGTGTTGTCGGTGTGTGTGTGTGTGTTGTCGGTGTGTGTGTGTGTGTTGTCGTGTGTGTGTGTGTGTGTTGTCGGTGTGTGTGTGTGTGTGTCGTGTGTGTGTGTGTGTGTGTTGTCGGTGTGTGTGTGTGTGTTGTCGGTGTGTGTGTGTGTGTGTGTGTGTGTGTGTGTGTGTGTGTGTGTGTGTGTGTGTGTGTGTGTTGTCGTGTGTGTGTGTGTGTGTGTGTGTTGTCGGTGTGTGTGTGTGTGTTGTCGGTGTGTGTGTGTGTGTGTTGTCGGTGTGTGTGTGTGTGTGTGTGTGTGTGTGTGTGTGTTGTCGGTGTGTGTGTGTGTGTGTTGTCGGTGTGTGTGTGTGTGTGTGTGTGTGTGTGTGTGTGTGTGTGTGTGTTGTCGGTGTGTGTGTGTGTGTGTGTCGGTGTGTGTGTGTGTGTGTTGTCGGTGTGTGTGTGTGTGTGTTGTCGGTGTGTGTGTGTGTGTTGTCGTGTGTGTGTGTGTGTGTTGTCGGTGTGTGTGTGTGTGTGTGTCGGGTGTGTGTGTGTGTGTGTTGTCGGTGTGTGTGTGTGTGTTGTCGTGTGTGTGTGTGTGTGTTGTCGGTGTGTGTGTGTGTGTTGTCGGTGTGTGTGTGTGTGTGTGTGTGTGTGTGTGTGTGTGTTGTCGGTGTGTGTGTGTGTGTGTTGTCGGTTGTGTGTGTGTGTGTGTTGTCGGTTGTGTGTGTGTGTGTGTGTGTGTCGGTGTGTGTGTGTGTGTGTTGTCGGTGTGTGTGTGTGTGTGTGTGTCGGTGTGTGTGTGTGTGTGTGTGTGTGTGTGTCGTGTGTGTGTGTGTGTGTTGTCGGTGTGTGTGTGTGTGTGTTGTCGGTGTGTGTGTGTGTGTTGTCGGTGTGTGTGTGTGTGTGTGTGTGTGTGTGTCGGTGTGTGTGTGTGTGTTGTCGGTGTGTGTGTGTGTGTGTGTGTCGGTGTGTGTGTGTGTGTGTTGTCGGTGTGTGTGTGTGTGTTGTCGGTGTGTGTGTGTGTGTGTTGTCGGTGTGTGTGTGTGTGTTGTCGGTGTGTGTGTGTGTGTGTTGTCGGTGTGTGTGTGTGTGTGTTGTCGGTGTGTGTGTGTGTGTGTTGTCGGTGTGTGTGTGTGTGTTGTCGGTGTGTGTGTGTGTGTGTTGTCGGTGTGTGTGTGTGTGTGTTGTCGGTGTGTGTGTGTGTGTGTGTGGTGGTGTGTGTGTGTGTGTTGTCGGTGTGTGTGTGTGTGTGTGGTGTGTGTGTGTGTGTGTGTGTGTGTGTGTGTGTGTTGTCGGTGTGTGTGTGTGTGTTGTCGGTGTGTGTGTGTGTGTGTTGTCGGTGTGTGTGTGTGTGTTGTCGGTGTGTGTGTGTGTGTGTGTCGGTGTGTGTGTGTGTGTGTGTGTGGTCGGTGTGTGTGTGTGTGTGTTGTCGGTGTGTGTGTGTGTGTGTGTGTGTGTGTGTGTGTGTGTGTGTGTGTGTGTGTGTTGTGTGTGTGTGTGTGTGTGTTGTCGGGTGTGTGTGTGTGTGTGTTGTCGGTGTGTGTGTGTGTGTGTGTGTGTGTCGTGTGTGTGTGTGTGTGTGTGTTGTCGGTGTGTGTGTGTGTGTGTTGTCGGTGTGTGTGTGTGTGTGTGTCGTGTGTGTGTGTGTGTGTGTGTGTTGTGTGTGTGTGTGTGTGTTGTCGGTGTGTGTGTGTGTGTTGTCGGTGTGTGTGTGTGTGTGTTGTCGGTGTGTGTGTGTGTGTGTTGTCGGTGTGTGTGTGTGTGTTGTCGGTGTGTGTGTGTGTGTGTTGTCGGTGTGTGTGTGTGTGTGTTGTCGTGTGTGGTGTGTGTGTGTGTGTGTTGTCGGTGTGTGTGTGTGTGTTGTCGGTGTGTGTGTGTGTGTGTGTCGTGTGTGTGTGTGTGTGTGTTGTCGGTGTGTGTGTGTGTGTGTGTGTGTGTGTGTGTGTGTGTGTGTGTGTGTTGTCGGTGTGTGTGTGTGTGTTGTCGGTGTGTGTGTGTGTGTGTGTTGTCGGTGTGTGTGTGTGTGTCGGTGTGTGTGTGTGTGTTGTCGGTGTGTGTGTGTGTGTTGTCGGTGTGTGTGTGTGTGTGTGTTGTCGGTGTGTGTGTGTGTGTGTTGTCGGTGTGTGTGTGTGTGTGTTGTCGGTGTGTGTGTGTGTGTGTGTGTCGGTGTGTGTGTGTGTGTTGTCGGTGTGTGTGTGTGTGTGTTGTCGGTGTGTGTGTGTGTTGTCGGTGTGTGTGTGTGTGTTGTCGGTGTGTGTGTGTGTGTGTTGTCGGTGTGTGTGTGTGTGTGTGTGTGTGTGTGTGTGTGTGTGTTGTCGGTGTGTGTGTGTGTGTTGTCGGTGTGTGTGTGTGTGTGTGTTGTCGTGTGTGTGTGTGTGTGTTGTCGGTGTGTGTGTGTGTGTGTTGTCGGTGTGTGTGTGTGTGTGTGTTGTCGGTGTGTGTGTGTGTTGTCGGTGTGTGTGTGTGTGTGTTGTCGGTGTGTGTGTGTGTGTGTGGTGTCGTGTGTGTGTGTGTGTGTTGTCGGTGTGTGTGTGTGTGTGTTGTCGTGTGTGTGTGTGTGTTGTCGGTGTGTGTGTGTGTGTGTTGTCGGTGTGTGTGTGTGTGTGTGTCGGTGTGGTGTGTGTGTGTGTTGTCGGTGTGTGTGTGTGTGTGTGTGTGTGTGTGTGTGTGTGTGTGTGTGTGTGTGTGTTGTCGGTGTGTGTGTGTGTGTGTGTGTGTGTGTGTGTGTGTGTGTTGTCGGTGTGTGTGTGTGTGTGTGTCGGTGTGTGTGTGTGTGTGTTGTCGGTGTGTGTGTGTGTGTGTTGTCGGTGTGTGTGTGTGTGTTGTCGGTGTGTGTGTGTGTGTGTGTGTGTGTGTGTGTGTGTGTGTTGTCGGTGTGTGTGTGTGTGTGTTGTCGGTGTGTGTGTGTGTGTGTTGTCGGTGTGTGTGTGTGTGTTGTCGGTGTGTGTGTGTGTGTGTTGTCGTGTGTGTGTGTGTGTGTGTTGTCGGTGTGTGTGTGTGTGTTGTCGGTGTGTGTGTGTGTGTTGTCGGTGTGTGTGTGTGTGTGTTGTCGGTGTGTGTGTGTGTGTGTGTGTGTCGGTGTGTGTGTGTGTGTTGTCGGTGTGTGTGTGTGTGTGTGTTGTCGGTGTGTGTGTGTGTGTTGTCGGTGTGTGTGTGTGTGTGTGTGTGTGTGTGTGTGTGTGTGTGTGTGTGTGTGTGTTGTCGGTGTGTGTGTGTGTGTTGTCGGTGTGTGTGTGTGTGTGTTGTCGGTGTGTGTGTGTGTGTGTGTGTGTGTGTGTGTGTGTTGTCGGTGTGTGTGTGTGTTGTCGGTGTGTGTGTGTGTGTGTTGTCGGTGTGTGTGTGTGTGTGTGTCGGTGTGTGTGTGTGTGTGTTGTCGGTGTGTGTGTGTGTGTGTGTGTTGTCGGTGTGTGTGTGTGTGTGTGTTGTCGGTGTGTGTGTGTGTGTGTTGTCGGTGTGTGTGTGTGTGTGTGTGTGTGTGTGTGTTGTCGGTGTGTGTGTGTGTGTTGTCGGTGTGTGTGTGTGTGTGTGTGTGTGTGTGTGTGTGTGTGTTGTCGGTGTGTGTGTGTGTGTGTGTTGTCGGTGTGTGTGTGTGTGTGTTGTCGGTGTGTGTGTGTGTGTGTGTTGTCGGTGTGTGTGTGTGTGTTGTCGGTGTGTGTGTGTGTGTGTTGTCGGTGTGTGTGTGTGTGTTGTCGGTGTGTGTGTGTGTGTGTGTGTGTGTGTGTGTGTGTGTGTGTTGTCGGTGTGTGTGTGTGTGTGTTGTCGGTGTGTGTGTGTGTGTGTGTTGTCGGTGTGTGTGTGTGTGTTGTCGGTGTGTGTGTGTGTGTGTTGTCGGTGTGTGTGTGTGTGTTGTCGTGTGTGTGTGTGTGTGTTGTCGGTGTGTGTGTGTGTGTGTTGTCGGTGTGTGTGTGTGTGTGTTGTCGGTGTGTGTGTGTGTGTTGTCGTGTGTGTGTGTGTGTGTTGTCGGTGTGTGTGTGTGTGTTGTCGGTGTGTGTGTGTGTGTGTGTGTGTGTTGTCGGTGTGTGTGTGTGTGTGTTGTCGGTGTGTGTGTGTGTGTGTGTTGTCGGTGTGTGTGTGTGTGTTGTCGGTGTGTGTGTGTGTGTTGTCGTGTGTGTGTGTGTGTGTTGTCGGTGTGTGTGTGTGTGTTGTCGGTGTGTGTGTGTGTGTGTGTTGTCGGTGTGTGTGTGTGTGTTGTCGGTGTGTGTGTGTGTGTGTTGTCGTGTGTGTGTGTGTGTGTTGTCGGTGTGTGTGTGTGTGTGTGTGTGTGTGTGTGTGTTGTCGGTGTGTGTGTGTGTGTTGTCGGTGTGTGTGTGTGTGTGTGTTGTCGGTGTGTGTGTGTGTGTTGTCGGTGTGTGTGTGTGTGTGTTGTCGGTGTGTGTGTGTGTGTGTTGTCGGTGTGTGTGTGTGTGTGTCGGTGTGTGTGTGTGTGTTGTCGGTGTGTGTGTGTGTGTGTCGGTGTGTGTGTGTGTGTTGTCGGTGTGTGTGTGTGTGTTGTCGGTGTGTGTGTGTGTGTTGTCGGTGTGTGTGTGTGTGTGTTGTCGGTGTGTGTGTGTGTGTTGTCGGTGTGTGTGTGTGTGTGTGTGTGTGTGTGTGTGTCGGTGTGTGTGTGTGTGTGTGTGTGTGTGTGTGTGTGTGTGTGTTGTCGGTGTGTGTGTGTGTGTGTGTTGTCGGTGTGTGTGTGTGTGTGTTGTCGGTGTGTGTGTGTGTGTTGTCGGTGTGTGTGTGTGTGTGTTGTCGGTGTGTGTGTGTGTGTTGTCGGTGTGTGTGTGTGTGTTGTCGGTGTGTGTGTGTGTGTGTGTGTGTGTGTGTGTGTGTGTGTTGTCGGTGTGTGTGTGTGTGTGTTGTCGGTGTGTGTGTGTGTGTGTTGTCGGTGTGTGTGTGTGTGTGTTGTCGGTGTGTGTGTGTGTGTTGTCGGTGTGTGTGTGTGTGTGTGTCGGTGTGTGTGTGTGTGTCGTGTGTGTGTGTGTGTGTGTGTGTGTGTGTGTGTGTTGTCGGTGTGTGTGTGTGTGTGTTGTCGGTGTGTGTGTGTGTGTGTTGTCGGTGTGTGTGTGTGTGTGTTGTCGGTGTGTGTGTGTGTGTGTTGTCGGTGTGTGTGTGTGTGTTGTCGGTGTGTGTGTGTGTGTGTGTCGGTGTGTGTGTGTGTGTGTTGTCGTGTGTGTGTGTGTGTGTGTGTGTGTGTTGTCGGTGTGTGTGTGTGTGTGTTGTCGTGTGTGTGTGTGTGTTGTCGGTGTGTGTGTGTGTGTGTGTCGGTGTGTGTGTGTGTGTGTTGTCGGTGTGTGTGTGTGTGTGTTGTCGTGTGTGTGTGTGTGTGTTGTCGGTGTGTGTGTGTGTGTGTGTGTGTGTGTGTGTGTTGTCGGTGTGTGTGTGTGTGTTGTCGGTGTGTGTGTGTGTGTGTTGTCGGTGTGTGTGTGTGTGTGTTGTCGGTGTGTGTGTGTGTGTGTGTTGTCGGTGTGTGTGTGTGTGTGTGTGTCGTGTGTGTGTGTGTGTTGTCGGTGTGTGTGTGTGTGTGTTGTCGGTGTGTGTGTGTGTGTGTGTGTGTGTGTGTGTTGTCGGTGTGTGTGTGTGTGTGTTGTCGGTGTGTGTGTGTGTGTGTGTTGTCGGTGTGTGTGTGTGTGTGTCGGTGTGTGTGTGTGTGTTGTCGTGTGTGTGTGTGTGTGTGTTGTCGGTGTGTGTGTGTGTGTGTGTTGTCGGTGTGTGTGTGTGTGTTGTCGGTGTGTGTGTGTGTGTGTTGTCGGTGTGTGTGTGTGTTGTCGGTGTGTGTGTGTGTGTGTTGTCGGTGTGTGTGTGTGTTGTCGGTGTGTGTGTGTGTGTGTGTGTGTTGTCGGTGTGTGTGTGTTGTCGGTGTGTGTGTGTGTGTGTTGTCGGTGTGTGTGTGTGTGTGTTGTCGGTGTGTGTGTGTGTGTGTCGTGTGTGTGTGTGTGTGTGTTGTCGGTGTGTGTGTGTGTGTGTGTGGTGTGTGTGTGTGTGTGTGTGTGTGTGTTGTCGGTGTGTGTGTGTGTGTGTGTGTGTGTGTGTGTGTGTGTTGTCGGTGTGTGTGTGTGTTGTCGGTGTGTGTGTGTGTGTGTTGTCGGTGTGTGTGTGTGTGTGTTGTCGGTGTGTGTGTGTGTGTTGTCGGTGTGTGTGTGTGTGTGTTGTCGTGTGTGTGTGTGTGTGTTGTCGGTGTGTGTGTGTGTGTGTCGTGTGTGTGTGTGTGTGTGTTGTCGTGTGTGTGTGTGTGTGTTGTCGGTGTGTGTGTGTGTGTGTGTTGTCGGTGTGTGTGTGTGTGTTGTCGGTGTGTGTGTGTGTGTGTTGTCGGTGTGTGTGTGTGTGTGTTGTCGGTGTGTGTGTGTGTGTTGTCGGTGTGTGTGTGTGTGTGTTGTCGTGTGTGTGTGTGTGTGTGTTGTCGGTGTGTGTGTGTGTGTGTCGTGTGTGTGTGTGTGTGTTGTCGGTGTGTGTGTGTGTGTGTGTGTGTGTGTGTGTGTGTGTGTGTTGTCGGTGTGTGTGTGTGTTGTCGGTGTGTGTGTGTGTGTTGTCGTGTGTGTGTGTGTGTGTTGTCGGTGTGTGTGTGTGTGTGTGTGTGTGTGTGTGTGTGTTGTCGGTGTGTGTGTGTGTGTGTCGGTGTGTGTGTGTGTGTGTTGTCGGTGTGTGTGTGTGTGTGTTGTCGGTGTGTGTGTGTGTGTTGTCGGTGTGTGTGTGTGTGTGTGTCGTGTGTGTGTGTGTGTGTTGTCGGTGTGTGTGTGTGTGTTGTCGGTGTGTGTGTGTGTGTTGTCGGTGTGTGTGTGTGTGTGTTGTCGGTGTGTGTGTGTGTGTGTGTGTGTGTGTGTGTGTGTGTGTTGTCGGTGTGTGTGTGTGTGTGTGTTGTCGGTGTGTGTGTGTGTGTGTGTTGTCGGTGTGTGTGTGTGTGTGTTGTCGGTGTGTGTGTGTGTGTTGTCGGTGTGTGTGTGTGTGTGTGTTGTCGGTGTGTGTGTGTGTGTTGTCGGTGTGTGTGTGTGTGTGTGTGTCGGTGTGGTGTGTGTGTGTTGTCGGTGTGTGTGTGTGTGTGTTGTCGGTGTGTGTGTGTGTGTGTGTGTTGTCGGTGTGTGTGTGTGTGTGTTGTCGGTGTGTGTGTGTGTGTGTGTGTGTGTGTGTGTGTGTTGTCGGTGTGTGTGTGTGTTGTGGTGTGTGTGTGTGTGTGTGTGTGTTGTCGGTGTGTGTGTGTGTGTGTGTCGGTGTGTGTGTGTGTGTGTTGTCGGTGTGTGTGTGTGTGTTGTCGGTGTGTGTGTGTGTGTTGTCGGTGTGTGTGTGTGTGTGTCGGTGTGTGTGTGTGTGTGTTGTCGGTGTGTGTGTGTGTGTGTTGTCGGTGTGTGTGTGTGTGTGTTGTCGGTGTGTGTGTGTGTGTGTGTTGTCGTGTGTGTGTGTGTGTGTTGTCGGTGTGTGTGTGTGTGTGTGTGTGTGTGTGTGTGTTGTCGGTGTGTGTGTGTGTGTGTTGTCGGTGTGTGTGTGTGTGTGTGTGTGTGTTGTCGGTGTGTGTGTGTGTGTCGGTGTGTGTGTGTGTGTGTGTGTTGTCGTGTGTGTGTGTGTGTGTGTGTGTGTGTGTGTGTGTGTGTGTGTGTTGTCGGTGTGTGTGTGTGTGTTGTCGGTGTGTGTGTGTGTGTGTTGTCGGTGTGTGTGTGTGTGTGTCGGTGTGTGTGTGTGTGTGTGTGTGTGTTGTCGGTGTGTGTGTGTTGTCGGTGTGTGTGTGTGTGTGTTGTCGGTGTGTGTGTGTGTGTGTGTGTGGTGTCGGTGTGTGTGTGTTGTCGGTGTGTGTGTGTGTGTGTGTTGTCGGTGTGTGTGTGTGTGTGTGTGTGTGTGTGTGTGTGTGTGTGTGTTGTCGGTGTGTGTGTGTGTGTGTGTGTTGTCGGTGTGTGTGTGTGTGTGTTGTCGGTGTGTGTGTGTGTGTGTCGGTGTGTGTGTGTGTGTGTTGTCGGTGTGTGTGTGTGTTGTCGGTGTGTGTGTGTGTGTGTGTGTGTGTGTGTGTCGGTGTGTGTGTGTGTGTTGTCGGTGTGTGTGTGTGTGTGTGTGTCGGTGTGTGTGTGTGTGTTGTCGGTGTGTGTGTGTGTGTGTGTGTGTGTGTGTGTGTGTGTGTTGTCGGTGTGTGTGTGTGTGTTGTCGGTGTGTGTGTGTGTGTGTGTGTCGTGTGTGTGTGTGTGTGTTGTCGGTGTGTGTGTGTGTGTGTTGTCGGTGTGTGTGTGTGTGTGTTGTCGGTGTGTGTGTGTGTGTGTTGTGTGTGTGTGTGTGTTGTCGGTGTGTGTGTGTGTGTTGTCGGTGTGTGTGTGTGTGTGTGTTGTCGGTGTGTGTGTGTGTTGTCGGTGTGTGTGTGTGTGTGTTGTCGGTGTGTGTGTGTGTGTGTTGTCGGTGTGTGTGTGTGTGTTGTCGGTGTGTGTGTGTGTGTGTGTGTGTGTGTGTGTGTTGTCGGTGTGTGTGTGTGTGTTGTCGGTGTGTGTGTGTGTGTGTTGTCGGTGTGTGTGTGTGTGTTGTCGGTGTGTGTGTGTGTGTTGTCGGTGTGTGTGTGTGTGTGTTGTCGGTGTGTGTGTGTGTGTGTTGTCGGTGTGTGTGTGTGTGTGTGTGTGTGTTGTCGGTGTGTGTGTGTGTTGTCGGTGTGTGTGTGTGTGTGTGTGTGTGTGTGTGTGTGTGTGTGTGTGTGTGTGTGTTGTCGGTGTGTGTGTGTGTGTTTGTGTTGTCGGTGTGTGTGTGTGTGTGTGTGTTGTCGGTGTGTGTGTGTGTGTGTTGTCGGTGTGTGTGTGTGTGTTGTCGGTGTGTGTGTGTGTTGTGTTGTCGGTGTGTGTGTGTGTGTGTTGTCGGTGTGTGTGTGTGTGTGTTGTCGGTGTGTGTGTGTGTGTGTTGTCGGTGTGTGTGTGTGTGTTGTGGTGTGTGTGTGTGTGTGTTGTCGGTGTGTGTGTGTGTGTCGGTGTGTGTGTGTGTGTGTGTGTGTGTGTGTGTGTGTTGTCGGTGTGTGTGTGTGTGTTGTCGGTGTGTGTGTGTGTGTGTTGTCGGTGTGTGTGTGTGTGTTGTCGGTGTGTGTGTGTGTGTTGTCGGTGTGTGTGTGTGTGTGTGTGTCGGTGTGTGTGTGTGTGTTGTCGGTGTGTGTGTGTGTGTTGTCGGTGTGTGTGTGTGTGTTGTCGGTGTGTGTGTGTGTGTGTGTTGTCGGTGTGTGTGTGTGTGTGTGTGTGTCGGTGTGTGTGTGTGTGTGTGTGTGTTGTCGGTGTGTGTGTGTGTGTGTGTGTGTGTGTGTGTTGTCGGTGTGTGTGTGTGTTGTCGGTGTGTGTGTGTGTGTGTTGTCGGTGTGTGTGTGTGTGTGTTGTCGGTGTGTGTGTGTGTGTTGTCGTGTGTGTGTGTGTGTGTGTTGTCGGTGTGTGTGTGTGTGTGTTGTCGGTGTGTGTGTGTGTGTTGTCGTGTGTGTGTGTGTGTGTTGTCGGTGTGTGTGTGTGTGTGTCGGTGTGTGTGTGTGTGTGTTGTCGGTGTGTGTGTGTGTGTTGTCGGTGTGTGTGTGTGTGTGTTGTCGGTGTGTGTGTGTGTGTGTTGTCGGTGTGTGTGTGTGTGTGTTGTCGTGTGTGTGTGTGTGTGTGTGTGTGTTGTCGGTGTGTGTGTGTTGTCGTGTGTGTGTGTGTGTGTGTGTGTGTTGTCGTGTGTGTGTGTGTGTGTGTTGTCGGTGTGTGTGTGTGTGTGTGTTGTCGTGTGTGTGTGTGTGTGTGTGTTGTCGGTGTGTGTGTGTGTGTGTTGTCGGTGTGTGTGTGTGTGTTGTCGGTGTGTGTGTGTGTGTGTTGTCGGTGTGTGTGTGTGTGTGTTGTCGGTGTGTGTGTGTGTGTGTGTCGGTGTGTGTGTGTGTGTGTTGTCGGTGTGTGTGTGTGTGTTGTCGGTGTGTGTGTGTGTGTGTTGTCGGTGTGTGTGTGTGTGTCGGTGTGTGTGTGTGTGTGTGTGTGTGTGTTGTCGGTGTGTGTGTGTGTGTTGTCGGTGTGTGTGTGTGTGTGTTGTCGGTGTGTGTGTGTGTGTTGTCGGTGTGTGTGTGTGTGTTGTCGGTGTGTGTGTGTGTGTGTGTGTGGTGTGTGTGTGTGTGTTGTCGGTGTGTGTGTGTGTGTGTCGGTGTGTGTGTGTGTGTGGTGTGTGTGTGTGTGTGTGTGTGTGTGTGTGTGTGTGTGTGTGTGTTGTCGGTGTGTGTGTGTGTGTGTGTGTGTGTGTGTGTGTGTGTGTGTGTGTGTGTGTGTTGTCGGTGTGTGTGTGTGTGTGTCGGTGTGTGTGTGTGTGTGTGTGTTGTCGGTGTGTGTGTGTTGTCGGTGTGTGTGTGTGTGTTGTCGGTGTGTGTGTGTGTGTGTTGTCGGTGTGTGTGTGTGTGTGTGTTGTCGGTGTGTGTGTGTGTGTTGTCGGTGTGTGTGTGTGTGTGTTGTCGGTGTGTGTGTGTGTTGTCGGTGTGTGTGTGTGTGTGTTGTCGGTGTGTGTGTGTGTGTTGTCGGTGTGTGTGTGTGTGTGTTGTCGGTGTGTGTGTGTTGTCGGTGTGTGTGTGTGTGTGTTGTCGGTGTGTGTGTGTGTGTGTTGTCGGTGTGTGTGTGTGTGTGTTGTCGGTGTGTGTGTGTGTGTGTGTTGTCGGTGTGTGTGTGTGTGTGTGTGTGTGTGTGTGTGTGTGTGTTGTCGGTGTGTGTGTGTGTGTTGTCGGTGTGTGTGTGTGTTGTCGGTGTGTGTGTGTGTGTGTTGTCGGTGTGTGTGTGTGTGTGTGTGTGTGTGTGTTGTCGGTGTGTGTGTGTGTTGTCGGTGTGTGTGTGTGTGTTGTCGGTGTGTGTGTGTGTGTGTTGTCGGTGTGTGTGTGTGTGTGTGTTGTCGGTGTGTGTGTGTGTGTTGTCGGTGTGTGTGTGTGTGTGTTGTCGGTGTGTGTGTGTGTGTTGTGTGTGTGTGTGTTGTCGGTGTGTGTGTGTGTGTGTTGTCGGTGTGTGTGTGTGTGTGTGTTGTCGGTGTGTGTGTGTGTGTTGTCGGTGTGTGTGTGTGTGTGTTGTCGGTGTGTGTGTGTGTGTGTTGTCGGTGTGTGTGTGTGTGTGTTGTCGGTGTGTGTGTGTGTTGTGGTGTGTGTGTGTGTGTGTTGTCGGTGTGTGTGTGTTGTCGGTGTGTGTGTGTGTGTGTGTGTGTGTGTTGTCGGTGTGTGTGTGTGTGTTGTCGGTGTGTGTGTGTGTGTGTGTGTGTGTGTGTGTGTGTGTGTGTTGTCGGTGTGTGTGTGTGTGTGTGTGTGTTGTCGGTGTGTGTGTGTGTGTTGTGTGTGTGTGTGTTGTCGGTGTGTGTGTGTGTGTGTTGTCGGTGTGTGTGTGTGTGTGTGGTGTCGGTGTGTGTGTGTTGTCGGTGTGTGTGTGTGTGTGTGTGTCGTGTGTGTGTGTGTGTTGTCGGTGTGTGTGTGTGTGTGTGTTGTCGGTGTGTGTGTGTGTGTTGTCGGTGTTGTGTGTGTGTGTGTTGTCGGTGTGTGTGTGTGTGTTGTCGGTGTGTGTGTGTGTGTGTTGTCGGTGTGTGTGTGTGTGTGTGTGTGTGTGTGTGTGTGTGTGTGTTGTCGGTGTGTGTGTGTTGTCGGTGTGTGTGTGTGTGTGTTGTCGGTGTGTGTGTGTGTGTGTTGTCGGTGTGTGTGTGTGTTGTCGGTGTGTGTGTGTGTGTGTTGTCGGTGTGTGTGTGTGTGTGTTGTCGGTGTGTGTGTGTGTGTGTGTGTGTGTTGTCGGTGTGTGTGTGTGTGTGTCGTGTGTGTGTGTGTGTGTTGTCGGTGTGTGTGTGTGTGGTGTTGTCGGTGTGTGTGTGTGTGTGTTGTCGGTGTGTGTGTGTGTGTTGTCGGTGTGTGTGTGTGTGTGTTGTCGGTGTGTGTGTGTGTGTGTGTTGTCGGTGTGTGTGTGTGTGTTGTCGGTGTGTGTGTGTGTTGTCGGTGTGTGTGTGTGTGTGTTGTCGGTGTGTGTGTGTGTGTGTGTGTGTGTGTGTGTTGTCGGTGTGTGTGTGTGTTGTCGGTGTGTGTGTGTGTGTTGTCGGTGTGTGTGTGTGTGTGTTGTCGGTGTGTGTGTGTGTGTGTGTTGTCGGTGTGTGTGTGTGTGTTGTCGGTGTGTGTGTGTGTGTGTTGTCGGTGTGTGTGTGTGTGTGTGTGTGTGTGTGTGTTGTCGGTGTGTGTGTGTGTGTGTTGTCGGTGTGTGTGTGTGTGTGTGTGTTGTCGGTGTGTGTGTGTTGTCGGTGTGTGTGTGTGTGTGTGTTGTCGGTGTGTGTGTGTGTGTGTTGTCGGTGTGTGTGTGTGTGTGTGTTGTCGGTGTGTGTGTGTGTGTTGTCGGTGTGTGTGTGTGTGTGTTGTCGGTGTGTGTGTGTGTTGTCGGTGTGTGTGTGTGTGTGTGTGTGTGTGTTGTGTGTGTGTGTGTTGTCGGTGTGTGTGTGTGTGTGTTGTCGGTGTGTGTGTGTGTGTGTGTGTTGTCGGTGTGTGTGTGTTGTCGTGTGTGTGTGTGTGTGTGTTGTCGGTGTGTGTGTGTGTGTTGTCGTGTGTGTGTGTGTGTGTGTTGTCGGTGTGTGTGTGTGTGTGTGTGGTCGGTGTGTGTGTGTGTGTTGTCGGTGTGTGTGTGTGTGTTGTGTGTGTGTGTGTTGTCGGTGTGTGTGTGTGTTGTCGGTGTGTGTGTGTGTGTGTGTGTGTTGTCGGTGTGTGTGTGTGTGTTGTCGGTGTGTGTGTGTGTGTGTGTGTTGTCGGTGTGTGTGTGTGTGTTGTCGGTGTGTGTGTGTGTGTTGTCGGTGTGTGTGTGTGTGTGTGTGTGTCGGTGTGTGTGTGTGTGTTGTCGGTGTGTGTGTGTGTGTGTGTTGTCGGTGTGTGTGTGTGTGTTGTCGGTGTGTGTGTGTGTGTGTGTTGTCGCTGTGTGTGTGTGTGTGTTGTCGGTGTGTGTGTGTGTGTGTTGTGTTTGTGTGTGTTGTCGGTGTGTGTGTGTGTGTTGTCGGTGTGTGTGTGTGTGTTGTGGTGTTGTGTGTGTGTGTGTTGTCGGTGTGTGTGTGTGTGTGTGTTGTCGGTGTGTGTGTGTGTGTTGTGTTGTCGGTGTGTGTGTGTGTGTGTTGTGTGTGTGTGTGTTGTCGGTGTGTGTGTGTGTTGTCGGTGTGTGTGTGTGTGTGTGTTGTCGGTGTGTGTGTGTGTGTTGTCGGTGTGTGTGTGTGTGTGTTGTCGGTGTGTGTGTGTGTGTGTTGTCGGTGTGTGTGTGTGTGTGTGTTGTCGGTGTGTGTGTGTGTGTGTTGTCGGTGTGTGTGTGTGTGTGTGTTGTCGGTGTGTGTGTGTTGTCGGTGTGTGTGTGTGTTGTCGGTGTGTTGTCGGTGTGTGTGTGTGTGTTGTCGGTGTGTGTGTGTGTTGTTGGTGTGTGTGTGTGTGTGTTGTCGGTGTGTGTGTGTGTGTTGTGTGTGTGTGTGTTGTCGGTGTGTGTGTGTGTGTGTTGTCGGTGTGTGTGTGTGTGTTGTCGGTGTGTGTGTGTGTGTGTGTTGTCGGTGTGTGTGTGTGTGTTGTCGGTGTGTGTGTGTGTGTGTTGTCGGTGTGTGTGTGTGTTGTGTGTGTGTGTGTTGTCGGTGTGTGTGTGTGTGTGTTGTCGGTGTGTGTGTGTTTGTGTGTGTTGTCGGTGTGTGTGTGTTGTCGGTGTGTGTGTGTGTGTGTGTTGTCAGTGTGTGTGTGTGTGTGTGTTGTCGGTGTGTGTGTGTGTGTGTGTTGTCGGTGTGTGTGTGTGTGTTGTCGGTGTTGTGTGTGTGTGTGTTGTCGGTGTGTGTGTGTGTTGTCGGTGTGTGTGTGTGTGTGTGTGTGTGTTGTCGGTGTGTGTGTGTTGTCGGTGTGTGTGTGTGTGTGTTGTCGGTGTGTGTGTGTGTGTGTGTGTTGTCGGTGTGTGTGTGTTGTCAGTGTGTGTGTGTGTGTGTGTTGTCGGTGTGTGTGTGTGTGTTGCTGGTGTTTGTGTGTGTGTGTGTTGTCGGTGTGTGTGTGTGTGTGTGTGTTGTCGGTGTGTGCGTGTGTGTTTTGTCGGTGTGTGTGTGTGTGTTGTGTGTGTGTGTGTTGTCGGTGTGTGTGTGTGTTGTCGGTGTGTGTGTGTGTGTGTTTGTGTGTTGTCGGTGTGTGTGTGTGTGTTGTCGGTGTGTGTGTGTGTGTGTGTGTGTTGTCGGTGTGTGTGTGTGTGTTGTCGGTGTGTGTGTGTGTGTTGTCGGTGTGTGTGTGTGTGTGTGTGTGTTGTCGGTGTGTGTGTGTGTGTTGTCGGTGTGTGTGTGTGTGTGTGTTGTTGGTGTGTGTGTGTGTGTTGTCGGTGTGTTTGTGTGTGTGTGTTGTCGCTGTGTGTGTGTGTGTGTTGTCGGTGTGTGTGTGTGTGTGTTGTGTTTGTGTGTGTTGTCGGTGTGTGTGTGTGTGTTGTCGGTGTGTGTGTGTGTATGTGTTGTCGGTGTGTGTGTGTGTTGTCGGTGTGTGTGTGTGTGTGTTGTCGGTGTGTGTGTGTGTGTGTTGTCGGTATGTGTGTGTGTGTTGCTGGTGTTTGTGTGTGTGTGTGTGTGTGTGTTGTCGGTGTGTGTGTGTGTGTTGTCGGTGTGTGTGTGTGTGTGTTGTCGGTGTGTGTGTGTGTGTTGTCGGTGTGTTTGTGTGTGTGTGTGGTCGGTGTGTGTGTGTGTGTGTTGTCGGTGTGTGTGTGTTGTGTGTGTGTGTGTTGTCGGTGTGTGTTTGTTGTCGGTGTGTGTGTGTGTGTGTGTGTGTTGTCGGTGTGTGTGTGTGTGTGTGTGTTGTCGGTGTGTGTGTGTGTGTTTGTGTTGTCGGTGTGTGTGTGTGTGTTGTCGGTGTGTGTGTGTGTGTGTTGTCGGTGTGTGTGTGTGTGTTGTCGGTGTGTGTGTGTGTATGTGTTGTCGGTGTGTGTGTGTGTGTGTTGTCGGTGTGTGTGTGTGTGTGTTGTCGGTGTGTGTGTGTGTGTGTTGTCGGTATGTGTGTGTGTGTTGCTGGTGTTTGTGTGTGTGTGTGTTGTCGGTGTGTGTGTGTTGTCGGTGTGTGTGTGTGTGTGTGTGTGTGTGTGTGTGTGTGTTGTCGGTGTGTGTGTGTGTGTTGTCGGTGTGTGTGTGTGTGTGTTGTCGGTGTGTGTGTGTGTGTTGTCGGTGTGTGTGTGTGTGTTGTCGGTGTGTTTGTGTGTGTGTGTGGTCGGTGTGTGTGTGTGTGTGTTGTCGGTGTGTGTGTGTTGTGTGTGTGTGTGTTGTCGGTGTGTGTGTTTGTTGTCGGTGTGTGTGTGTGTGTGTGTGTTGTCGGTGTGTGTGTGTGTGTGTGTGTGTGTTGTCGGTGTGTGTGTGTGTGTGTGTTTGTGTTGTCGGTGTGTGTGTGTGTGTGTTGTGTGTGTGTGTGTTGTCGGTGTGTGTGTGTGTTGTCGGTGTGTGTGTGTGTGTGTTGTCGGTGTGTGTGTGTGTGTGTTGTCGGTGTGTGTGTGTGTTGTCGGTGTGTGTGTGTGTGTGTGTGTGTGTGTTGTCGGTGTGTGTGTGTGTGTTGTCGGTGTGTGTGTGTGTGTTGTCGGTGTGTGTGTGTGTGTTGTCGGTGTGTATGTGTGTGTGTTGTCAGTGTGTGTGTGTGTGTGTTGTCGGTGTGTGTGTGTTTATGTGTTGTCGGTGTGTGTGTGTGTGTGTTGTCGGTGTGTGTGTGTGTGTTGTCTGTGTGTGTGTGTGTGTTGTCGGTGTGTGTGTGTGTGTGTTGTCGGTGTGTGTGTGTGTGTGTGTGTGTGTGTGTTGTCGGTGTGTGTGTGTGTGTGTGTGTTGTCGGTGTGTGTGTGTGTGTTTGTGTTGTCGGTGTGTGTGTGTGTGTGTGTTGTCGGTGTGTGTGTGTGTGTGTTGTCGGTGTGTGTGTGTGTGTTGTCGGTGTGTGTGTGTGTATGTGTTGTCGGTGTGTGTGTGTGTGTGTTGTCGGTGTGTGTGTGTGTGTGTTGTCGGTGTGTGTGTGTGTGTGTTGTCGGTATGTGTGTGTGTGTTGCTGGTGTTTGTGTGTGTGTGTGTTGTCGGTGTGTGTGTGTTGTCGGTGTGTGTGTGTGTGTGTGTGTGTGTGTGTGTGTGTTGTCGGTGTGTGTGTGTGTGTTGTCGGTGTGTGTGTGTGTGTGTTGTCGGTGTGTGTGTGTGTGTTGTCGGTGTGTGTGTGTGTGTTGTCGGTGTGTTTGTGTGTGTGTGTGGTCGGTGTGTGTGTGTGTGTGTTGTCGGTGTGTGTGTGTGTGTGTGTTGTCGGTGTGTGTGTGTGTGTGTGTGTTGTCGGTGTGTGTGTGTGTGTGTGTTTGTGTTGTCGGTGTGTGTGTGTGTGTTGTGTGTGTGTGTGTTGTCGGTGTGTGTGTGTGTGTGTTGTCGGTGTGTGTGTGTGTGTGTTGTCGGTGTGTGTGTGTTGTCGGTGTGTGTGTGTGTGTTGTCAGTGTGTGTGTGTGTGTGTGTTGTCGGTGTGTGTGTGTGTGTGTGTTGTCGGTGTGTGTGTGTGTGATGTCGGTGTTGTGTGTGTGTGTGTTGTCGGTGTGTGTGTGTGTTGTCGGTGTTGTGTGTGTGTGTGTTGTCGGTGTGTGTGTGTGTTGTCGGTGTGTGTGTGTGTGTGTGTGTGTGTTGTCGGTGTGTGTGTGTTGTCGGTGTGTGTGTGTGTGTGTTGTCGGTGTGTGTGTGTGTGTGTTGTCGGTGTGTGTGTGTTGTCAGTGTGTGTGTGTGTGTGTGTTGTCGGTGTGTGTGTGTGTGTGTGTTCGGTGTGTGTGTGTGTGTGTGTTTGTGTTGTCGGTGTGTGTGTGTGTGTGTGTGTTGTGTGTGTGTGTGTTGTCGGTGTGTGTGTGTGTTGTCGGTGTGTGTGTGTGTGTGTGTTGTCGGTGTGTGTGTGTGTGTTGTCGGTGTGTGTGTGTGTGTTGTCGGTGTGTGTGTGTGTGTGTTGTCGGTGTGTGTGTGTGTGTGTGTGTGTTGTCGGTGTGTGTGTGTGTGTGTTGTCGGTGTGTGTGTGTGTGTGTGTTGTCGGTGTGTGTGTGTTGTCGGTGTGTGTGTGTGTTGTCGGTGTGTTGTCGGTGTGTGTGTGTGTGTTGTCGGTGTGTGTGTGTGTTGTTGGTGTGTGTGTGTGTGTGTTGTCGGTGTGTGTGTGTGTGTTGTGTGTGTGTGTGTTGTCGGTGTGTGTGTGTGTTGTCGGTGTGTGTGTGTATGTGTTGTCGGTGTGTGTGTGTGTGTTGTCGGTGTGTGTGTGTGTGTGTTGTCGGTGTGTGTGTGTGTGTGTGTTGTCGGTGTGTGTGTGTGTGTTGTCGGTGTGTGTGTGTGTGTGTTGTCGGTGTGTGTGTGTGTGTTGTGTGTGTGTGTGTTGTCGGTGTGTGTGTGTGTGTGTTGTCGGTGTGTGTGTGTGTGTGTGTGTTGTCGGTGTGTGTGTGTTGTCGGTGTGTGTGTGTGTGTGTGTGTTGTCAGTGTGTGTGTGTGTGTGTGTTGTCGGTGTGTGTGTGTGTGTGTGTTGTCGGTGTGTGTGTGTGTGTTGTCGGTGTGTGTGTGTGTGTGTGTTGTTGGTGTGTGTGTGTGTGTTGTCGGTGTGTTTGTGTGTGTGTGTTGTCGCTGTGTGTGTGTGTGTGTTGTCGGTGTGTGTGTGTGTGTGTTGTGTTTGTGTGTGTTGTCGGTGTGTGTGTGTGTGTTGTCGGTGTGTGTGTGTGTATGTGTTGTCGGTGTGTGTGTGTGTTGTCGGTGTGTGTGTGTGTGTGTTGTCGGTGTGTGTGTGTGTGTGTTGTCGGTATGTGTGTGTGTGTTGCTGGTGTTTGTGTGTGTGTGTGTGTGTGTGTGTGTTGTCGGTGTGTGTGTGTGTGTTGTCGGTGTGTGTGTGTGTGTGTTGTCGGTGTGTGTGTGTGTGTTGTCGGTGTGTGTGTGTGTGTTGTCGGTGTGTTTGTGTGTGTGTGTGGTCGGTGTGTGTGTGTGTGTGTTGTCGGTGTGTGTGTGTTGTGTGTGTGTGTGTTGTCGGTGTGTGTTTGTTGTCGGTGTGTGTGTGTGTGTGTGTGTGTTGTCGGTGTGTGTGTGTGTGTGTGTGTTGTCGGTGTGTGTGTGTGTGTTTGTGTTGTCGGTGTGTGTGTGTGTGTGTGTTGTCGGTGTGTGTGTGTGTGTGTTGTCGGTGTGTGTGTGTGTGTTGTCGGAGTGTGTGTGTGTATGTGTTGTCGGTGTGTGTGTGTGTGTGTTGTCGGTGTGTGTGTGTGTGTGTTGTCGGTGTGTGTGTGTGTGTGTTGTCGGTATGTGTGTGTGTGTTGCTGGTGTTTGTGTGTGTGTGTGTTGTCGGTGTGTGTGTGTTGTCGGTGTGTGTGTGTGTGTGTGTGGTGTGTGTGTGTGTGTGTGTGTGTTGTCGGTGTGTGTGTGTGTGTTGTCGGTGTGTGTGTGTGTGTGTTGTTGGTGTGTGTGTGTGTGTTGTCGGTGTGTGTGTGTGTGTTGTCGGTGTGTTTGTATGTGTGTGTGGTCGGTGTGTGTGTGTGTGTGTTGTCGGTGTGTGTGTGTTGTGTGTGTGTGTGTTGTCGGTGTGTGTGTTTGTTGTCGGTGTGTGTGTGTGTGTGTGTGTGTGTGTTGTCGGTGTGTGTGTGTGTGTGTGTTGTCGGTGTGTGTGTGTGTGTGTGTTTGTGTTGTCGGTGTGTGTGTGTGTGTGTTGTGTGTGTGTGTGTTGTCGGTGTGTGTGTGTGTTGTCGGTGTGTGTGTGTGTGTGTTGTCGGTGTGTGTGTGTGTGTGTTGTCGGTGTGTGTGTGTGTGTGTGTGTGTGTGTGTGTCGGTGTGTGTGTGTGTGTTGTCGGTGTGTGTGTGTGTGTTGTCGGTGTGTGTGTGTGTGTTGTCGGTGTGTATGTGTGTGTGTTGTCAGTGTGTGTGTGTGTGTGTTGTCGGTGTGTGTGTGTTTATGTGTTGTCGGTGTGTGTGTGTGTGTGTTGTCGGTGTGTGTGTGTGTGTTGTCGGTGTGTGTGTGTGTGTTGTCGGTGTGTGTGTGTGTGTGTTGTCGGTGTGTGTGTGTGTGTGTGTGTGTGTGTGTTGTCGGTGTGTGTGTGTGTGTGTGTTGTCGGTGTGTGTGTGTTGTCGGTGTGTGTGTGTGTTGTCGGTGTGTTGTCGGTGTGTGTGTGTGTGTTGTCGGTGTGTGTGTGTGTGTTGTTGGTGTGTGTGTGTGTGTGTTGTCGGTGTGTGTGTGTGTTGTGTGTGTGTGTGTTGTCGGTGTGTGTGTGTGTTGTCGGTGTGTGTGTGTGTGTGTGTGTTGTCGTTGTGTGTGTGTGTGTGTTGTCGGTGTGTGTGTGTGTGTGTTGTCGGTGTGTGTGTGTGTGTGTGTTGTCGGTGTGTGTGTGTGTGTTGTCGGTGTGTGTGTGTGTGTGTTGTCGGTGTGTGTGTGTGTGTTGTGTGTGTGTGTGTTGTCGGTGTGTGTGTGTGTGTGTTGTCGGTGTGTGTGTGTGTGTGTGTGTTGTCGGTGTGTGTGTGTTGTCGGTGTGTGTGTGTGTTGTCAGTGTGTGTGTGTGTGTGTGTTGTCGGTGTGTGTGTGTGTGTGTGTTGTCGGTGTGTGTGTGTGTGATGTCGGTGTTGTGTGTGTGTGTGTTGTCGGTGTGTGTGTGTGTTGTCGGTGTTGTGTGTGTGTGTGTTGTCGGTGTGTGTGTGTGTTGTCGGTGTGTGTGTGTGTGTGTGTGTGTTGTCGGTGTGTGTGTGTTGTCGGTGTGTGTGTGTGTGTGTTGTCGGTGTGTGTGTGTGTGTTGTCGGTGTGTGTGTGTTGTCGGTGTGTTTGTATGTGTGTGTGGTCGGTGTGTGTGTGTGTGTGTTGTCGGTGTGTGTGTGTTGTGTGTGTGTGTGTTGTCGGTGTGTGTGTTTGTTGTCGGTGTGTGTGTGTGTGTGTGTGTGTGTTGTCGGTGTGTGTGTGTGTGTGTGTGTTGTCGGTGTGTGTGTGTGTGTGTGTTTGTGTTGTCGGTGTGTGTGTGTGTGTGTTGTGTGTGTGTGTGTTGTCGGTGTGTGTGTGTGTTGTCGGTGTGTGTGTGTGTGTGTTGTCGGTGTGTGTGTGTGTGTGTTGTTGGTGTGTGTGTGTGTTGTCGGTGTGTGTGTGTGTGTGTGTGTGTGTGTTGTCGGTGTGTGTGTGTGTGTTGTCGGTGTGTGTGTGTGTGTTGTCGGTGTGTGTGTGTGTGTTGTCGGTGTGTATGTGTGTGTGTTGTCAGTGTGTGTGTGTGTGTGTTGTCGGTGTGTGTGTGTTTATGTGTTGTCGGTGTGTGTGTGTGTGTGTTGTCGGTGTGTGTGTGTGTGTTGTCTGTGTGTGTGTGTGTGTTGTCGGTGTGTGTGTGTGTGTGTTGTCGGTGTGTGTGTGTGTGTGTGTGTGTGTTGTCGGTGTGTGTGTGTGTGTGTGTGTTGTCGGTGTGTGTGTGTGTGTTTGTGTTGTCGGTGTGTGTGTGTGTGTGTGTTGTCGGTGTGTGTGTGTGTGTGTTGTCGGTGTGTGTGTGTGTGTTGTCGGTGTGTGTGTGTGTATGTGTTGTCGGTGTGTGTGTGTGTGTGTTGTCGGTGTGTGTGTGTGTGTGTTGTCGGTGTGTGTGTGTGTGTGTTGTCGGTATGTGTGTGTGTGTTGCTGGTGTTTGTGTGTGTGTGTGTTGTCGGTGTGTGTGTGTTGTCGGTGTGTGTGTGTGTGTGTGTGTGTGTGTGTGTGTGTTGTCGGTGTGTGTGTGTGTGTTGTCGGTGTGTGTGTGTGTGTGTTGTCGGTGTGTGTGTGTGTGTTGTCGGTGTGTGTGTGTGTGTTGTCGGTGTGTTTGTGTGTGTGTGTGGTCGGTGTGTGTGTGTGTGTGTTGTCGGTGTGTGTGTGTTGTGTGTGTGTGTGTTGTCGGTGTGTGTGTTTGTTGTCGGTGTGTGTGTGTGTGTGTTGTCGGTGTGTGTGTGTGTGTGTGTGTTGTCGGTGTGTGTGTGTGTGTGTGTTTGTGTTGTCGGTGTGTGTGTGTGTGTTGTGTGTGTGTGTGTTGTCGGTGTGTGTGTGTGTGTGTTGTCGGTGTGTGTGTGTGTGTGTGTTGTCGGTGTGTGTGTGTTGTCGGTGTGTGTGTGTGTGTTGTCAGTGTGTGTGTGTGTGTGTGTTGTCGGTGTGTGTGTGTGTGTGTGTTGTCGGTGTGTGTGTGTGTGATGTCGGTGTTGTGTGTGTGTGTGTTGTCGGTGTGTGTGTGTGTTGTCGGTGTTGTGTGTGTGTGTGTTGTCGGTGTGTGTGTGTGTTGTCGGTGTGTGTGTGTGTGTGTGTGTGTGTTGTCGGTGTGTGTGTGTTGTCGGTGTGTGTGTGTGTGTGTTGTCGGTGTGTGTGTGTGTGTGTTGTCGGTGTGTGTGTGTTGTCAGTGTGTGTGTGTGTGTGTGTTGTCGGTGTGTGTGTGTGTGTGTGTTCGGTGTGTGTGTGTGTGTGTGTTTGTGTTGTCGGTGTGTGTGTGTGTGTGTGTGTTGTGTGTGTGTGTGTTGTCGGTGTGTGTGTGTGTTGTCGGTGTGTGTGTGTGTGTGTGTTGTCGGTGTGTGTGTGTGTGTTGTCGGTGTGTGTGTGTGTGTTGTCGGTGTGTGTGTGTGTGTGTTGTCGGTGTGTGTGTGTGTGTGTGTGTGTTGTCGGTGTGTGTGTGTGTGTGTTGTCGGTGTGTGTGTGTGTGTGTGTTGTCGGTGTGTGTGTGTTGTCGGTGTGTGTGTGTGTTGTCGGTGTGTTGTCGGTGTGTGTGTGTGTGTTGTCGGTGTGTGTGTGTGTTGTTGGTGTGTGTGTGTGTGTGTTGTCGGTGTGTGTGTGTGTGTTGTGTGTGTGTGTGTTGTCGGTGTGTGTGTGTGTTGTCGGTGTGTGTGTGTATGTGTTGTCGGTGTGTGTGTGTGTGTTGTCGGTGTGTGTGTGTGTGTGTTGTCGGTGTGTGTGTGTTGTCGGTGTGTGTGTGTGTTGTCGGTGTGTGTGTGTGTGTGTTGTCGGTGTGTGTGTGTGTGTTGTCGGTGTGTGTGTGTGTGTGTTGTCGGTGTGTGTGTGTGTGTTGTCGGTGTGTGTGTGTGTGTTGTCGGTGTGTTTGTGTGTGTGTGTGGTCGGTGTGTGTGTGTGTGTGTTGTCGGTGTGTGTGTGTTGTGTGTGTGTGTGTTGTCGGTGTGTGTGTGTGTGTGTGTGTTGTCGGTGTGTGTGTGTGTGTGTGTTTGTGTTGTCGGTGTGTGTGTGTGTGTTGTGTGTGTGTGTGTTGTCGGTGTGTGTGTGTGTGTGTTGTCGGTGTGTGTGTGTGTGTGTGTTGTCGGTGTGTGTGTGTTGTCGGTGTGTGTGTGTGTGTTGTCAGTGTGTGTGTGTGTGTGTGTTGTCGGTGTGTGTGTGTGTGTGTGTTGTCGGTGTGTGTGTGTGTGATGTCGGTGTTGTGTGTGTGTGTGTTGTCGGTGTGTGTGTGTGTTGTCGGTGTTGTGTGTGTGTGTGTTGTCGGTGTGTGTGTGTGTTGTCGGTGTGTGTGTGTGTGTGTGTGTGTGTGTGTCGGTGTGTGTGTGTTGTCGGTGTGTGTGTGTGTGTGTTGTCGGTGTGTGTGTGTGTGTGTTGTCGGTGTGTGTGTGTTGTCAGTGTGTGTGTGTGTGTGTGTTGTCGGTGTGTGTGTGTGTGTGTGTCGGTGTGTGTGTGTGTGTGTGTTTGTGTTGTCGGTGTGTGTGTGTGTGTGTGTGTTGTGTGTGTGTGTGTTGTCGGTGTGTGTGTGTGTTGTCGGTGTGTGTGTGTGTGTGTGTTGTCGGTGTGTGTGTGTGTGTTGTCGGTGTGTGTGTGTGTGTTGTCGGTGTGTGTGTGTGTGTGTTGTCGGTGTGTGTGTGTGTGTGTGTGTGTGTCGGTGTGTGTGTGTGTGTGTTGTCGGTGTGTGTGTGTGTGTGTGTTGTCGGTGTGTGTGTGTTGTCGGTGTGTGTGTGTGTTGTCGGTGTGTTGTCGGTGTGTGTGTGTGTGTTGTCGGTGTGTGTGTGTGTTGTTGGTGTGTGTGTGTGTGTGTTGTCGGTGTGTGTGTGTGTGTTGTGTGTGTGTGTGTTGTCGGTGTGTGTGTGTGTTGTCGGTGTGTGTGTGTATGTGTTGTCGGTGTGTGTGTGTGTGTTGTCGGTGTGTGTGTGTGTGTGTTGTCGGTGTGTGTGTGTTGTCGGTGTGTGTGTGTGTTGTCGGTGTGTGTGTGTGTGTGTTGTCGGTGTGTGTGTGTGTGTGTGTTGTCGGTGTGTGTGTGTGTGTGTGTGTTGTCGGTGTGTGTGTGTTGTCGGTGTCTGTGTGTGTGTGTGTTGTCAGTGTGTGTGTGTGTGTGTGTTGTCGGTGTGTGTGTGTGTGTGTGTTGTCGGTGTGTGTGTGTGTGTGTGTTGTCGGTGTGTGTGTGTGTTGTCGGTGTGTGTGTGTGTGTGTGTGTGTGTTGTCGGTGTGTGTGTGTTGTCGGTGTGTGTGTGTGTGTGTTGTCGGTGTGTGTGTGTGTGTGTTGTCGGTGTGTGTGTGTTGTCGGTGTGTTTGTATGTGTGTGTGGTCGGTGTGTGTGTGTGTGTGTTGTCGGTGTGTGTGTGTTGTGTGTGTGTGTGTTGTCGGTGTGTGTGTTTGTTGTCGGTGTGTGTGTGTGTGTGTGTGTGTGTTGTCGGTGTGTGTGTGTGTGTGTGTGTTGTCGGTGTGTGTGTGTGTGTGTGTTTGTGTTGTCGGTGTGTGTGTGTGTGTGTTGTGTGTGTGTGTGTTGTCGGTGTGTGTGTGTGTTGTCGGTGTGTGTGTGTGTGTGTTGTCGGTGTGTGTGTGTGTGTGTTGTTGGTGTGTGTGTGTGTTGTCGGTGTGTGTGTGTGTGTGTGTGTGTGTGTTGTCGGTGTGTGTGTGTGTGTTGTCGGTGTGTGTGTGTGTGTTGTCGGTGTGTGTGTGTGTGTTGTCGGTGTGTATGTGTGTGTGTTGTCAGTGTGTGTGTGTGTGTGTTGTCGGTGTGTGTGTGTTTATGTGTTGTCGGTGTGTGTGTGTGTGTGTTGTCGGTGTGTGTGTGTGTGTTGTCTGTGTGTGTGTGTGTGTTGTCGGTGTGTGTGTGTGTGTGTTGTCGGTGTGTGTGTGTGTGTGTGTGTGTGTTGTCGGTGTGTGTGTGTGTGTGTGTGTTGTCGGTGTGTGTGTGTGTGTTTGTGTTGTCGGTGTGTGTGTGTGTGTGTGTTGTCGGTGTGTGTGTGTGTGTGTTGTCGGTGTGTGTGTGTGTGTTGTCGGTGTGTGTGTGTGTATGTGTTGTCGGTGTGTGTGTGTGTGTGTTGTCGGTGTGTGTGTGTGTGTGTTGTCGGTGTGTGTGTGTGTGTGTTGTCGGTATGTGTGTGTGTGTTGCTGGTGTTTGTGTGTGTGTGTGTTGTCGGTGTGTGTGTGTTGTCGGTGTGTGTGTGTGTGTGTGTGTGTGTGTGTGTGTG
>NW_027675502.1:1387500-1390000 GCF_965601325.2 Salmo salar | reverse complement strand
GGTGTGTGTGTGTGTGTGTTGTCGGTGTGTGTGTGTGTGTGTGTTGTCGGTGTGTGTGTGTTGTCGGTGTGTGTGTGTGTGTTGTCAGTGTGTGTGTGTGTGTGTGTTGTCGGTGTGTGTGTGTGTGTTGTCGGTGTGTGTGTGTGTGATGTCGGTGTTGTGTGTGTGTGTGTTGTCGGTGTGTGTGTGTGTTGTCGGTGTTGTGTGTGTGTGTGTTGTCGGTGTGTGTGTGTGTTGTCGGTGTGTGTGTGTGTGTGTGTGTGTGTTGTCGGTGTGTGTGTGTTGTCGGTGTGTGTGTGTGTGTGTTGTCGGTGTGTGTGTGTGTGTGTTGTCGGTGTGTGTGTGTTGTCAGTGTGTGTGTGTGTGTGTGTTGTCGGTGTGTGTGTGTGTGTGTGTTCGGTGTGTGTGTGTGTGTGTGTTTGTGTTGTCGGTGTGTGTGTGTGTGTGTGTGTTGTGTGTGTGTGTGTTGTCGGTGTGTGTGTGTGTTGTCGGTGTGTGTGTGTGTGTGTGTTGTCGGTGTGTGTGTGTGTGTTGTCGGTGTGTGTGTGTGTGTTGTCGGTGTGTGTGTGTGTGTGTTGTCGGTGTGTGTGTGTGTGTGTGTGTGTTGTCGGTGTGTGTGTGTGTGTGTTGTCGGTGTGTGTGTGTGTGTGTGTTGTCGGTGTGTGTGTGTTGTCGGTGTGTGTGTGTGTTGTCGGTGTGTTGTCGGTGTGTGTGTGTGTGTTGTCGGTGTGTGTGTGTGTTGTTGGTGTGTGTGTGTGTGTGTTGTCGGTGTGTGTGTGTGTGTTGTGTGTGTGTGTGTTGTCGGTGTGTGTGTGTGTTGTCGGTGTGTGTGTGTATGTGTTGTCGGTGTGTGTGTGTGTGTTGTCGGTGTGTGTGTGTGTGTGTTGTCGGTGTGTGTGTGTTGTCGGTGTGTGTGTGTGTTGTCGGTGTGTGTGTGTGTGTGTTGTCGGTGTGTGTGTGTGTGTTGTGTGTGTGTGTGTTGTCGGTGTGTGTGTGTGTGTGTGTTGTCGGTGTGTGTGTGTGTGTGTGTGTTGTCGGTGTGTGTGTGTTGTCGGTGTGTGTGTGTGTGTGTGTTGTCAGTGTGTGTGTGTGTGTGTGTTGTCGGTGTGTGTGTGTGTGTGTGTTGTCGGTGTGTGTGTGTGTGTTGTCGGTGTGTGTGTGTGTGTGTGTTGTTGGTGTGTGTGTGTGTGTTGTCGGTGTGTTTGTGTGTGTGTGTTGTCGCTGTGTGTGTGTGTGTGTTGTCGGTGTGTGTGTGTGTGTTGTGTTTGTGTGTGTTGTCGGTGTGTGTGTGTGTGTTGTCGGTGTGTGTGTGTGTATGTGTTGTCGGTGTGTGTGTGTGTTGTCGGTGTGTGTGTGTGTGTGTTGTCGGTGTGTGTGTGTGTGTGTTGTCGGTATGTGTGTGTGTGTTGCTGGTGTTTGTGTGTGTGTGTGTGTGTGTGTGTGTGTGTTGTCGGTGTGTGTGTGTGTGTTGTCGGTGTGTGTGTGTGTGTGTTGTCGGTGTGTGTGTGTGTGTTGTCGGTGTGTGTGTGTGTGTTGTCGGTGTGTTTGTGTGTGTGTGTGGTCGGTGTGTGTGTGTGTGTGTTGTCGGTGTGTGTGTGTTGTGTGTGTGTGTGTTGTCGGTGTGTGTTTGTTGTCGGTGTGTGTGTGTGTGTGTGTGTGTTGTCGGTGTGTGTGTGTGTGTGTGTGTTGTCGGTGTGTGTGTGTGTGTTTGTGTTGTCGGTGTGTGTGTGTGTGTGTGTTGTCGGTGTGTGTGTGTGTGTGTTGTCGGTGTGTGTGTGTGTGTTGTCGGTGTGTGTGTGTGTGTGTTGTCGGTGTGTGTGTGTGTGTTGTGTGTGTGTGTGTTGTCGGTGTGTGTGTGTGTGTGTTGTCGGTGTGTGTGTGTGTGTGTGTGTTGTCGGTGTGTGTGTGTTGTCGGTGTGTGTGTGTGTGTGTGTTGTCAGTGTGTGTGTGTGTGTGTGTTGTCGGTGTGTGTGTGTGTGTGTGTTGTCGGTGTGTGTGTGTGTGTTGTCGGTGTGTGTGTGTGTGTGTGTTGTTGGTGTGTGTGTGTGTGTTGTCGGTGTGTTTGTGTGTGTGTGTTGTCGCTGTGTGTGTGTGTGTGTTGTCGGTGTGTGTGTGTGTGTGTTGTGTTTGTGTGTGTTGTCGGTGTGTGTGTGTGTGTTGTCGGTGTGTGTGTGTGTATGTGTTGTCGGTGTGTGTGTGTGTTGTCGGTGTGTGTGTGTGTGTGTTGTCGGTGTGTGTGTGTGTGTGTTGTCGGTATGTGTGTGTGTGTTGCTGGTGTTTGTGTGTGTGTGTGTGTGTGTGTGTGTTGTCGGTGTGTGTGTGTGTGTTGTCGGTGTGTGTGTGTGTGTGTTGTCGGTGTGTGTGTGTGTGTTGTCGGTGTGTGTGTGTGTGTTGTCGGTGTGTTTGTGTGTGTGTGTGGTCGGTGTGTGTGTGTGTGTGTTGTCGGTGTGTGTGTGTTGTGTGTGTGTGTGTTGTCGGTGTGTGTTTGTTGTCGGTGTGT
>NW_027675502.1:1380000-1382500 GCF_965601325.2 Salmo salar | reverse complement strand
GGTGTGTGTGTGTGTGTTGTCGGTGTGTGTGTGTGTGTGTTGTCGGTGTGTGTGTGTGTGTTGTCGGTGTGTGTGTGTGTGTGTGTCGGTGTGTGTGTGTGTGTGTGTGTGTCGGTGTGTGTGTGTGTGTGTTGTCGGTGTGTGTGTGTGTGTGTGTGTGTGTGTTGTCGGTGTGTGTGTGTGTTGTCGGTGTGTGTGTGTGTGTGTTGTCGGTGTGTGTGTGTGTGTGTGTGTTGTCGTGTGTGTGTGTGTGTGTGTTTGTGTTGTCGGTGTGTGTGTGTGTGTGTGTGTGTGTGTGTGTTGTCGGTGTGTGTGTGTGTGTGTTGTCGGTGTGTGTGTGTGTGTGTGTGTGTGGTGTGTGTGTGTTGTCGGTGTGTGTGTGTGTGTTGTCGTGTGTGTGTGTGTGTGTGTTGTCGGTGTGTGTGTGTGTGTGTGTTGTCGGTGTGTGTGTGTGTGTTGTCGGTGTTGTGTGTGTGTGTGTTGTCGGTGTGTGTGTGTGTTGTCGGTGTTGTGTGTGTGTGTGTTGTCGGTGTGTGTGTGTGTTGTGGTGTGTGTGTGTGTGTGTGTGTGTGTTGTCGGTGTGTGTGTGTGTTGTCGGTGTGTGTGTGTGTGTGTTGTCGGTGTGTGTGTGTGTGTGTTGTCGGTGTGTGTGTGTTGTCGTGTGTGTGTGTGTGTGTGTTGTCGGTGTGTGTGTGTGTGTGTTGTCGGTGTGTGTGTGTGTGTGTGTGTGTGTTGTCGGTGTGTGTGTGTGTGTGTGTGTGTGTGTGTGTGTGTGTTGTCGGTGTGTGTGTGTGTGTGTCGTGTGTGTGTGTGTGTGTGTGTTGTCGGTGTGTGTGTGTGTGTTGTCGGTGTGTGTGTGTGTGTTGTCGGTGTGTGTGTGTGTGTGTTGTCGGTGTGTGTGTGTGTGTGTGTGTGTTGTCGGTGTGTGTGTGTGTGTGTTGTCGGTGTGTGTGTGTGTGTGTGTTGTCGGTGTGTGTGTGTTGTCGGTGTGTGTGTGTGTTGTGGTGTGTTGTCGGTGTGTGTGTGTGTGTTGTCGGTGTGTGTGTGTGTGTTGTCGTGTGTGTGTGTGTGTGTTGTCGGTGTGTGTGTGTGTGTGTGTGTGTGTGTGTTGTCGGTGTGTGTGTGTGTTGTCGGTGTGTGTGTGTGTGTGTTGTCGGTGTGTGTGTGTGTGTTGTCGGTGTGTGTGTGTGTGTGTTGTCGGTGTGTGTGTGTGTGTGTCGGTGTGTGTGTGTGTTGTCGGTGTGTGTGTGTGTGTGTTGTCGGTGTGTGTGTGTGTGTTGTCGGTGTGTGTGTGTGTGTGTGTGTGTGTGTGTGTGTGTGTTGTCGGTGTGTGTGTGTGTGTGTGTGTTGTCGGTGTGTGTGTGTGTGTCGGTGTGTGTGTGTGTGTGTGTTGTCGGTGTGTGTGTGTGTGTGTTGTCGGTGTGTGTGTGTGTGTGTGTTGTCGGTGTGTGTGTGTGTGTTGTCGGTGTGTGTGTGTGTGTGTGTTGTCGGTGTGTGTGTGTGTGTTGTCGGTGTGTGTGTGTGTGTGTTGTCGGTGTGTGTGTGTGTGTGTTGTCGGTGTGTGTGTGTGTGTGTGTGTGTGTGTGTGTTGTCGGTGTGTGTGTGTGTGTTGTCGGTGTGTGTGTGTGTGTGTGTTGTCGGTGTGTGTGTGTGTTGTCGGTGTGTGTGTGTGTGTGTTGTCGGTGTGTGTGTGTGTGTGTTGTCGGTGTGTGTGTGTGTGTTGTCGGTGTGTGTGTGTGTGTGTGTGTGTGTGTGTGTGTGTTGTCGGTGTGTGTGTGTGTGTTGTCGGTGTGTGTGTGTGTGTGTTGTCGGTGTGTGTGTGTGTGTTGTCGGTGTGTGTGTGTGTGTTGTCGGTGTGTGTGTGTGTGTGTGTGTCGGTGTGTGTGTGTGTGTGTTGTCGGTGTGTGTGTGTTGTGTGTGTGTGTGTTGTCGGTGTGTGTGTGTGTGGTGTGTGTGTGTGTGTGTGTGTGTTGTCGGTGTGTGTGTGTGTGTGTGTGTTGTCGGTGTGTGTGTGTGTGTTGTGTTGTCGGTGTGTGTGTGTGTGTGTTGTCGGTGTGTGTGTGTGTGTGTTGTCGGTGTGTGTGTGTGTGTTGTCGGTGTGTGTGTGTGTGTTGTCGGTGTGTGTGTGTGTGTGTGTGTGTGTGTGTGTTGTCGGTGTGTGTGTGTGTGTGTTGTCGGTGTGTGTGTGTGTGTGTGTGTGTCGTGTGTGTGTGTGTTGTCGGTGTGTGTGTGTGTGTGTTGTCGTGTGTGTGTGTGTGTGTGTTGTCGGTGTGTGTGTGTGTGTGTGTTGTCGGTGTGTGTGTGTGTGTGTTGTCGGTGTGTGTGTGTGTGTGTTGTCGGTGTGTGTGTGTGTGTTGTCGGTGTGTGTGTGTGTGTGTGTTGTCGGTGTGTGTGTGTGTGTGTTGTCGGTGTGTGTGTGTGTGTGTGTGTGTGTGTGTGTGTTGTCGGTGTGTGTGTGTGTGTTGTCGGTGTGTGTGTGTGTGTGTGTTGTCGGTGTGTG
>NW_027675502.1:1372500-1375000 GCF_965601325.2 Salmo salar | reverse complement strand
TTGTCGGTGTGTGTGTGTGTGTGTTGTCGGTGTGTGTGTGTGTGTTGTCGGTGTGTGTGTGTGTGTGTGTGTGTGTGTGTGTGTGTGTTGTCGGTGTGTGTGTGTGTGTGTGTTGTCGGTGTGTGTGTGTGTGTGTTGTCGGTGTGTGTGTGTGTGTGTGTGTCGGTGTGTGTGTGTGTGTTGTCGGTGTGTGTGTGTGTGTGTGTTGTCGGTGTGTGTGTGTGTGTTGTCGGTGTGTGTGTGTGTGTGTTGTCGGTGTGTGTGTGTGTGTTGTCGGTGTGTGTGTGTGTGTGTGTGTGTGTGTGTGTGTTGTCGGTGTGTGTGTGTGTGTTGTCGGTGTGTGTGTGTGTGTGTGTGTGTGTGTGTGTGTGTGTGTTGTCGGTGTGTGTGTGTGTGTGTTGTCGGTGTGTGTGTGTGTGTGTTGTCGGTGTGTGTGTGTGTGTTGTCTGGTGTGTGTGTGTGTGTGTGTGTGTGTGTGTGTGTTGTCGGTGTGTGTGTGTGTGTTGTCGGTGTGTGTGTGTGTGTGTTGTCGGTGTGTGTGTGTGTGTTGTCGGTGTGTGTGTGTGTGTTGTCGGTGTGTGTGTGTGTGTTGTCGGTGTGTGTGTGTGTGTGTGTCGGTGTGTGTGTGTGTGTGTGTTGTCGGTGTGTGTGTGTGTGTGTTGTCGGTGTGTGTGTGTTGTGTGTGTGTGTGTTGTCGGTGTGTGTGTGTGTTGTCGGTGTGTGTGTGTGTGTGTTGTCGGTGTGTGTGTGTGTGTGTTGTCGGTGTGTGTGTGTGTGTGTGTTGTCGGTGTGTGTGTGTGTGTGTTGTCGGTGTGTGTGTGTGTGTGTTGTCGGTGTGTGTGTGTGTGTTGTCGGTGTGTGTGTGTGTGTGTGTTGTCGGTGTGTGTGTGTGTGTGTTGTCGGTGTGTGTGTGTGTGTGTTGTCGGTGTGTGTGTGTGTGTGTTGTCGGTGTGTGTGTGTGTGTTGTCGGTGTGTGTGTGTGTGTGTGTGTGTGTGTGTGTGTTGTCGGTGTGTGTGTGTGTGTGTGTGTGTGTGTGTGTGTGTGTGTGTGTTGTCGGTGTGTGTGTGTGTGTTGTCGTGTGTGTGTGTGTGTGTGTCGGTGTGTGTGTGTGTGTTGTCGGTGTGTGTGTGTGTGTTGTCGGTGTGTGTGTGTGTGTGTTGTCGGTGTGTGTGTGTGTGTGTTGTCGGTGTGTGTGTGTGTGTGTGTGTGTGTGTGTTGTCGGTGTGTGTGTGTGTGTTGTCGGTGTGTGTGTGTGTGTGTCGGTGTGTGTGTGTGTGTTGTCGGTGTGTGTGTGTGTGTGTTGTCGGTGTGTGTGTGTGTGTGTGTCGGTGTGTGTGTGTGTGTGTGTGTCGTGTGTGTGTGTGTGTTGTCGGTGTGTGTGTGTGTGTGTCGGTGTGTGTGTGTGTGTGTTGTCGGTGTGTGTGTGTGTGTGTTGTCGGTGTGTGTGTGTGTGTGTGTGTGTGTGTGTCGGTGTGTGTGTGTGTGTGTGTCGGTGTGTGTGTGTGTGTTGTCGGTGTGTGTGTGTGTGTGTTGTCGGTGTGTGTGTGTGTGTGTGTCGGTGTGTGTGTGTGTGTGTTGTCGTGTGTGTGTGTGTGTGTTGTCGGTGTGTGTGTGTGTGTGTTGTCGGTGTGTGTGTGTGTGTGTTGTCGGTGTGTGTGTGTGTGTTGTCGTGTGTGTGTGTGTGTGTTGTCGGTGTGTGTGTGTGTGTTGTCGTGTGTGTGTGTGTGTTGTCGGTGTGTGTGTGTGTTGTCGGTGTGTGTGTGTCGGTGTGTGTGTGTGTGTGTTGTCGGTGTGTGTGTGTGTGTTGTCGGTGTGTGTGTGTGTGTGTTGTCGGTGTGTGTGTGTGTGTGTGTGTGTGTGTGTGTGTGTTGTCGGTGTGTGTGTGTGTGTGTTGTCGGTGTGTGTGTGTGTGTGTGTGTTGTCGTGTGTGTGTGTGTGTGTTGTCGGTGTGTGTGTGTGTGTGTTGTCGGTGTGTGTGTGTGTGTGTTGTCGGTGTGTGTGTGTGTGTTGTCGGTGTGTGTGTGTGTGTGTTGTCGGTGTGTGTGTGTGTGTGTGTGTGTGTGTGTGTTGTCGGTGTGTGTGTGTGTGTGTTGTCGGTGTGTGTGTGTGTGTGTGTGTTGTGTGTGTGTGTGTTGTCGGTGTGTGTGTGTGTGTGTCGGTGTGTGTGTGTGTGTGTTGTCGGTGTGTGTGTGTGTGTGTTGTCGGTGTGTGTGTGTGTGTTGTCGGTGTGTGTGTGTGTGTGTTGTCGGTGTGTGTGTGTGTTGTCGGTGTTGTGTGTGTGTGTGTTGTCGGTGTGTGTGTGTGTGTGTCGGTGTGTGTGTGTGTGTGTGTGTGTGTTGTCGGTGTGTGTGTGTGTGTTGTCGGTGTGTGTGTGTGTGTGTTGTCGGTGTGTGTGTGTGTGTTGTCGTGTGTGTGTGTGTTGTCGTGTGTGTGTGTGTGTGTGTTGTCGGTGTGTGTGTGTGTGTGTTGTCGGTGTGTGTGTGTGTGTGTGTGTGTGTG
>NW_027675502.1:1335000-1367500 GCF_965601325.2 Salmo salar | reverse complement strand
TGTGTGTGTTGTCGGTGTGTGTGTGTGTGTGTGTGTGTGTGTGTGTGTGTGTGTGTGTGTGTGTGTCGGTGTGTGTGTGTGTGTTGTCGGTGTGTGTGTGTGTGTGTTGTTGGTGTGTGTGTGTGTGTTGTCGGTGTGTGTGTGTGTGTTGTCGGTGTGTTTGTGTGTGTGTGTGGTCGGTGTGTGTGTGTGTTGTCGGTGTGTGTGTGTTGTGTGTGTGTGTGTTGTCGGTGTGTGTGTTTGTTGTCGGTGTGTGTGTGTGTGTTGTGTGTGTGTGTGTTGTCGGTGTGTGTGTGTGTGTTGTCGGTGTGTGTGTGTGTGTGTGTGTTGTCGGTGTGTGTGTGTTGTCGGTGTGTGTGTGTGTTGTCAGTGTGTGTGTGTGTGTGTGTTGTCGGTGTGTGTGTGTGTGTGTGTTGTCGGTGTGTGTGTGTGTGATGTCGGTGTTGTGTGTGTGTGTGTTGTCGGTGTGTGTGTGTGTTGTCGGTGTTGTGTGTGTGTGTGTTGTCGGTGTGTGTGTGTGTTGTCGGTGTGTGTGTGTGTGTGTGTGTGTGTTGTCGGTGTGTGTGTGTTGTCGGTGTGTGTGTGTGTGTGTTGTCGGTGTGTGTGTGTGTGTTGTCGGTGTGTGTGTGTTGTCGGTGTGTTTGTATGTGTGTGTGGTCGGTGTGTGTGTGTGTGTGTTGTCGGTGTGTGTGTGTTGTGTGTGTGTGTGTTGTCGGTGTGTGTGTTTGTTGTCGGTGTGTGTGTGTGTGTGTGTGTGTGTTGTCGGTGTGTGTGTGTGTGTGTGTGTTGTCGGTGTGTGTGTGTGTGTGTGTTTGTGTTGTCGGTGTGTGTGTGTGTGTGTTGTCGGTGTGTGTGTGTGTTGTCGGTGTGTGTGTGTGTGTGTTGTCGGTGTGTGTGTGTGTGTGTTGTTGGTGTGTGTGTGTGTTGTCGGTGTGTGTGTGTGTGTGTGTGTGTGTGTTGTCGGTGTGTGTGTGTGTGTTGTCGGTGTGTGTGTGTGTGTTGTCGGTGTGTGTGTGTGTGTTGTCGGTGTGTATGTGTGTGTGTTGTCAGTGTGTGTGTGTGTGTGTTGTCGGTGTGTGTGTGTTTATGTGTTGTCGGTGTGTGTGTGTGTGTGTTGTCGGTGTGTGTGTGTGTGTTGTCTGTGTGTGTGTGTGTGTTGTCGGTGTGTGTGTGTGTGTGTTGTCGGTGTGTGTGTGTGTGTGTGTGTGTGTTGTCGGTGTGTGTGTGTGTGTGTGTTGTCGGTGTGTGTGTGTGTGTTTGTGTTGTCGGTGTGTGTGTGTGTGTGTGTTGTCGGTGTGTGTGTGTGTGTGTTGTCGGTGTGTGTGTGTGTGTTGTCGGTGTGTGTGTGTGTATGTGTTGTCGGTGTGTGTGTGTGTGTGTGTTGTCGGTGTGTGTGTGTGTGTGTTGTCGGTGTGTGTGTGTGTGTGTTGTCGGTATGTGTGTGTGTGTTGCTGGTGTTTGTGTGTGTGTGTGTTGTCGGTGTGTGTGTGTTGTCGGTGTGTGTGTGTGTGTGTGTGTGTGTGTGTGTGTGTTGTCGGTGTGTGTGTGTGTGTTGTCGGTGTGTGTGTGTGTGTGTTGTCGGTGTGTGTGTGTGTGTTGTCGGTGTGTGTGTGTGTTGTCGGTGTGTTTGTGTGTGTGTGTGGTCGGTGTGTGTGTGTGTGTGTTGTCGGTGTGTGTGTGTTGTGTGTGTGTGTGTTGTCGGTGTGTGTGTTTGTTGTCGGTGTGTGTGTGTGTGTGTTGTCGGTGTGTGTGTGTGTGTGTGTGTTGTCGGTGTGTGTGTGTGTGTGTGTTTGTGTTGTCGGTGTGTGTGTGTGTGTTGTGTGTGTGTGTGTTGTCGGTGTGTGTGTGTGTGTGTTGTCGGTGTGTGTGTGTGTGTGTGTTGTCGGTGTGTGTGTGTTGTCGGTGTGTGTGTGTGTGTTGTCAGTGTGTGTGTGTGTGTGTGTTGTCGGTGTGTGTGTGTGTGTGTGTTGTCGGTGTGTGTGTGTGTGATGTCGGTGTTGTGTGTGTGTGTGTTGTCGGTGTGTGTGTGTGTTGTCGGTGTTGTGTGTGTGTGTGTTGTCGGTGTGTGTGTGTGTTGTCGGTGTGTGTGTGTGTGTGTGTGTGTGTTGTCGGTGTGTGTGTGTTGTCGGTGTGTGTGTGTGTGTGTTGTCGGTGTGTGTGTGTGTGTGTTGTCGGTGTGTGTGTGTTGTCAGTGTGTGTGTGTGTGTGTGTTGTCGGTGTGTGTGTGTGTGTGTGTTCGGTGTGTGTGTGTGTGTGTGTTTGTGTTGTCGGTGTGTGTGTGTGTGTGTGTGTTGTGTGTGTGTGTGTTGTCGGTGTGTGTGTGTGTTGTCGGTGTGTGTGTGTGTGTGTGTTGTCGGTGTGTGTGTGTGTGTTGTCGGTGTGTGTGTGTGTGTTGTCGGTGTGTGTGTGTGTGTGTTGTCGGTGTGTGTGTGTGTGTGTGTGTGTTGTCGGTGTGTGTGTGTGTGTGTTGTCGGTGTGTGTGTGTGTGTGTTGTCGGTGTGTGTGTGTTGTCGGTGTGTGTGTGTGTTGTCGGTGTGTTGTCGGTGTGTGTGTGTGTGTTGTCGGTGTGTGTGTGTGTTGTTGGTGTGTGTGTGTGTGTGTTGTCGGTGTGTGTGTGTGTGTTGTGTGTGTGTGTGTTGTCGGTGTGTGTGTGTGTTGTCGGTGTGTGTGTGTGTTGTCGGTGTGTTGTCGGTGTGTGTGTGTGTGTTGTCGGTGTGTGTGTGTGTTGTTGGTGTGTGTGTGTGTGTGTTGTCGGTGTGTGTGTGTGTGTTTGTGTGTGTGTGTTGTCGCTGTGTGTGTGTGTGTGTTGTCGGTGTGTGTGTGTGTGTGTTGTGTTTGTGTGTGTTGTCGGTGTGTGTGTGTGTGTTGTCGGTGTGTGTGTGTGTATGTGTTGTCGGTGTGTGTGTGTGTTGTCGGTGTGTGTGTGTGTGTGTTGTCGGTGTGTGTGTGTGTGTGTTGTCGGTATGTGTGTGTGTGTTGCTGGTGTTTGTGTGTGTGTGTGTGTGTGTGTGTGTGTTGTCAGTGTGTGTGTGTGTGTTGTCGGTGTGTGTGTGTGTGTGTTGTCGGTGTGTGTGTGTGTGTTGTCGGTGTGTGTGTGTGTGTTGTCGGTGTGTTTGTGTGTGTGTGTGGTCAGTGTGTGTGTGTGTGTGTTGTCGGTGTGTGTGTGTTGTGTGTGTGTGTGTTGTCGGTGTGTGTTTGTTGTCGGTGTGTGTGTGTGTGTGTGTGTGTTGTCGGTGTGTGTGTGTGTGTGTTGTCGGTGTGTGTGTGTGTGTTTGTGTTGTCGGTGTGTGTGTGTGTGTGTGTTGTCGGTGTGTGTGTGTGTGTGTTGTCGGTGTGTGTGTGTGTGTTGTCGGTGTGTGTGTGTGTGTGTTGTCGGTGTGTGTGTGTGTGTTGTGTGTGTGTGTGTTGTCGGTGTGTGTGTGTGTGTGTTGTCGGTGTGTGTGTGTGTGTGTGTGTTGTCGGTGTGTGTGTGTTGTCGGTGTGTGTGTGTGTGTGTGTTGTCAGTGTGTGTGTGTGTGTGTGTTGTCGGTGTGTGTGTGTGTGTGTGTTGTCGGTGTGTGTGTGTGTGTTGTCGGTGTGTGTGTGTGTGTGTGTTGTTGGTGTGTGTGTGTGTGTTGTCGGTGTGTTTGTGTGTGTGTGTTGTCGCTGTGTGTGTGTGTGTGTTGTCGGTGTGTGTGTGTGTGTGTTGTGTTTGTGTGTGTTGTCGGTGTGTGTGTGTGTGTTGTCGGTGTGTGTGTGTGTATGTGTTGTCGGTGTGTGTGTGTGTTGTCGGTGTGTGTGTGTGTGTGTTGTCGGTGTGTGTGTGTGTGTGTTGTCGGTATGTGTGTGTGTGTTGCTGGTGTTTGTGTGTGTGTGTGTGTGTGTGTGTGTTGTCGGTGTGTGTGTGTGTGTTGTCGGTGTGTGTGTGTGTGTGTTGTCGGTGTGTGTGTGTGTGTTGTCGGTGTGTGTGTGTGTGTTGTCGGTGTGTTTGTGTGTGTGTGTGGTCGGTGTGTGTGTGTGTGTGTTGTCGGTGTGTGTGTGTTGTGTGTGTGTGTTGTCGGTGTGTGTGTGTGTTGTCGGTGTGTGTGTGTGTGTTTGTGTTGTCGGTGTGTGTGTGTGTGTGTGTTGTCGGTGTGTGTGTGTGTGTGTTGTCGGCGTGTGTGTGTGTGTTGTCGGTGTGTGTGTGTGTATGTGTTGTCGGTGTGTGTGTGTGTGTGTTGTCGGTGTGTGTGTGTGTGTGTTGTCGGTGTGTGTGTGTGTGTGTTGTCGGTATGTGTGTGTGTGTTGCTGGTGTTTGTGTGTGTGTGTGTTGTCGGTGTTTGTGTGTTGTCGGTGTGTGTGTGTGTGTGTGTGTGTGTGTGTGTGTGTGTGTGTGTGTGTGTTGTCGGTGTGTGTGTGTGTGTTGTCGGTGTGTGTGTGTGTGTGTTGTTGGTGTGTGTGTGTGTGTTGTCGGTGTGTGTGTGTGTGTTGTCGGTGTGTTTGTATGTGTGTGTGGTCGGTGTGTGTGTGTGTGTGTTGTCGGTGTGTGTGTGTTGTGTGTGTGTGTGTTGTCGGTGTGTGTGTTTGTTGTCGGTGTGTGTGTGTGTGTGTGTGTGTGTGTGTTGTCGGTGTGTGTGTGTGTGTGTGTTGTCGGTGTGTGTGTGTGTGTGTGTTTGTGTTGTCGGTGTGTGTGTGTGTGTGTTGTGTGTGTGTGTGTTGTCGGTGTGTGTGTGTGTTGTCGGTGTGTGTGTGTGTGTGTGTGTGTGTGTTGTCGGTGTGTGTGTGTGTGTTGTCGGTGTGTGTGTGTGTGTTGTCGGTGTGTGTGTGTGTGTTGTCGGTGTGTATGTGTGTGTGTTGTCAGTGTGTGTGTGTGTGTGTTGTCGGTGTGTGTGTGTTTATGTGTTGTCGGTGTGTGTGTGTGTGTGTTGTCGGTGTGTGTGTGTGTGTTGTCGGTGTGTGTGTGTGTGTTGTCGGTGTGTGTGTGTGTGTGTTGTCGGTGTGTGTGTGTGTGTGTGTGTGTGTGTGTTGTCGGTGTGTGTGTGTGTGTGTTGTCGGTGTGTGTGTGTTGTCGGTGTGTGTGTGTGTTGTCGGTGTGTTGTCGGTGTGTGTGTGTGTGTTGTCGGTGTGTGTGTGTGTGTTGTTGGTGTGTGTGTGTGTGTGTTGTCGGTGTGTGTGTGTGTTGTGTGTGTGTGTGTTGTCGGTGTGTGTGTGTGTTGTCGGTGTGTGTGTGTGTGTGTGTGTTGTCGTTGTGTGTGTGTGTGTGTTGTCGGTGTGTGTGTGTGTGTGTTGTCGGTGTGTGTGTGTGTGTGTGTTGTCGGTGTGTGTGTGTGTGTTGTCGGTGTGTGTGTGTGTGTGTTGTCGGTGTGTGTGTGTGTTGTCGGTGTGTGTGTGTGTGTGTGTGTGTTGTCGGTGTGTGTGTGTGTGTGTTGTCGGTATGTGTGTGTGTGTTGCTGGTGTTTGTGTGTGTGTGTGTGTGTGTGTGTGTTGTCGGTGTGTGTGTGTGTGTTGTCGGTGTGTGTGTGTGTGTGTTGTCGGTGTGTGTGTGTGTGTTGTCGGTGTGTGTGTGTGTTGTCGGTGTGTTTGTGTGTGTGTGTGGTCGGTGTGTGTGTGTGTGTGTTGTCGGTGTGTGTGTGTTGTGTGTGTGTGTGTTGTCGGTGTGTGTTTGTTGTCGGTGTGTGTGTGTGTGTGTGTGTGTTGTCGGTGTGTGTGTGTGTGTGTGTGTTGTCGGTGTGTGTGTGTGTGTTTGTGTTGTCGGTGTGTGTGTGTGTGTGTGTTGTCGGTGTGTGTGTGTGTGTGTTGTCGGCGTGTGTGTGTGTGTTGTCGGTGTGTGTGTGTGTATGTGTTGTCGGTGTGTGTGTGTGTGTGTTGTCGGTGTGTGTGTGTGTGTGTTGTCGGTGTGTGTGTGTGTGTGTTGTCGGTGTGTGTGTGTTGTCGGTGTGTGTGTGTGTTGTCGGTGTGTTGTCGGTGTGTGTGTGTGTGTTGTCGGTGTGTGTGTGTGTTGTTGGTGTGTGTGTGTGTGTGTTGTCGGTGTGTGTGTGTGTGTTGTCGGTGTGTGTGTGTGTTGTCGGTGTGTGTGTGTGTTGTCGGTGTGTTGTCGGTGTGTGTGTGTGTGTTGTCGGTGTGTGTGTGTGTTGTTGGTGTGTGTGTGTGTGTGTTGTCGGTGTGTGTGTGTGTGTTTGTGTGTGTGTGTTGTCGCTGTGTGTGTGTGTGTGTTGTCGGTGTGTGTGTGTGTGTGTTGTGTTTGTGTGTGTTGTCGGTGTGTGTGTGTGTGTTGTCGGTGTGTGTGTGTGTATGTGTTGTCGGTGTGTGTGTGTGTTGTCGGTGTGTGTGTGTGTGTGTTGTCGGTGTGTGTGTGTGTGTGTTGTCGGTATGTGTGTGTGTGTTGCTGGTGTTTGTGTGTGTGTGTGTGTGTGTGAGTGTGTTGTCAGTGTGTGTGTGTGTGTTGTCGGTGTGTGTGTGTGTGTGTTGTCGGTGTGTGTGTGTGTGTTGTCGGTGTGTGTGTGTGTGTTGTCGGTGTGTTTGTGTGTGTGTGTGGTCAGTGTGTGTGTGTGTGTGTTGTCGGTGTGTGTGTGTTGTGTGTGTGTGTGTTGTCGGTGTGTGTTTGTTGTCGGTGTGTGTGTGTGTGTGTGTGTGTTGTCGGTGTGTGTGTGTGTGTGTGTGTTGTCGGTGTGTGTGTGTGTGTTTGTGTTGTCGGTGTGTGTGTGTGTGTGTGTTGTCGGTGTGTGTGTGTGTGTGTTGTCGGTGTGTGTGTGTGTGTTGTCGGTGTGTGTGTGTGTGTGTTGTCGGTGTGTGTGTGTGTGTTGTGTGTGTGTGTGTTGTCGGTGTGTGTGTGTGTGTGTTGTCGGTGTGTGTGTGTGTGTGTGTGTTGTCGGTGTGTGTGTGTTGTCGGTGTGTGTGTGTGTGTGTGTTGTCAGTGTGTGTGTGTGTGTGTGTTGTCGGTGTGTGTGTGTGTGTGTGTTGTCGGTGTGTGTGTGTGTGTTGTCGGTGTGTGTGTGTGTGTGTGTTGTTGGTGTGTGTGTGTGTGTTGTCGGTGTGTTTGTGTGTGTGTGTTGTCGCTGTGTGTGTGTGTGTGTTGTCGGTGTGTGTGTGTGTGTGTTGTGTTTGTGTGTGTTGTCGGTGTGTGTGTGTGTGTTGTCGGTGTGTGTGTGTGTATGTGTTGTCGGTGTGTGTGTGTGTTGTCGGTGTGTGTGTGTGTGTGTTGTCGGTGTGTGTGTGTGTGTGTTGTCGGTATGTGTGTGTGTGTTGCTGGTGTTTGTGTGTGTGTGTGTGTGTGTGTGTGTTGTCGGTGTGTGTGTGTGTGTTGTCGGTGTGTGTGTGTGTGTGTTGTCGGTGTGTGTGTGTGTGTTGTCGGTGTGTGTGTGTGTGTTGTCGGTGTGTTTGTGTGTGTGTGTGGTCGGTGTGTGTGTGTGTGTGTTGTCGGTGTGTGTGTGTTGTGTGTGTGTGTTGTCGGTGTGTGTGTGTGTTGTCGGTGTGTGTGTGTGTGTTTGTGTTGTCGGTGTGTGTGTGTGTGTGTGTTGTCGGTGTGTGTGTGTGTGTGTTGTCGGCGTGTGTGTGTGTGTTGTCGGTGTGTGTGTGTGTATGTGTTGTCGGTGTGTGTGTGTGTGTGTTGTCGGTGTGTGTGTGTGTGTGTTGTCGGTGTGTGTGTGTGTGTGTTGTCGGTATGTGTGTGTGTGTTGCTGGTGTTTGTGTGTGTGTGTGTTGTCGGTGTTTGTGTGTTGTCGGTGTGTGTGTGTGTGTGTGTGTGTGTGTGTGTGTGTGTGTGTGTGTGTTGTCGGTGTGTGTGTGTGTGTTGTCGGTGTGTGTGTGTGTGTGTTGTTGGTGTGTGTGTGTGTGTTGTCGGTGTGTGTGTGTGTGTTGTCGGTGTGTTTGTATGTGTGTGTGGTCGGTGTGTGTGTGTGTGTGTTGTCGGTGTGTGTGTGTTGTGTGTGTGTGTGTTGTCGGTGTGTGTGTTTGTTGTCGGTGTGTGTGTGTGTGTGTGTGTGTGTGTGTTGTCGGTGTGTGTGTGTGTGTGTGTTGTCGGTGTGTGTGTGTGTGTGTGTTTGTGTTGTCGGTGTGTGTGTGTGTGTGTTGTGTGTGTGTGTGTTGTCGGTGTGTGTGTGTGTTGTCGGTGTGTGTGTGTGTGTGTGTGTGTGTGTTGTCGGTGTGTGTGTGTGTGTTGTCGGTGTGTGTGTGTGTGTTGTCGGTGTGTGTGTGTGTGTTGTCGGTGTGTATGTGTGTGTGTTGTCAGTGTGTGTGTGTGTGTGTTGTCGGTGTGTGTGTGTTTATGTGTTGTCGGTGTGTGTGTGTGTGTGTTGTCGGTGTGTGTGTGTGTGTTGTCGGTGTGTGTGTGTGTGTTGTCGGTGTGTGTGTGTGTGTGTTGTCGGTGTGTGTGTGTGTGTGTGTGTGTGTGTGTTGTCGGTGTGTGTGTGTGTGTGTGTTGTCGGTGTGTGTGTGTTGTCGGTGTGTGTGTGTGTTGTCGGTGTGTTGTCGGTGTGTGTGTGTGTGTTGTCGGTGTGTGTGTGTGTGTTGTTGGTGTGTGTGTGTGTGTGTTGTCGGTGTGTGTGTGTGTTGTGTGTGTGTGTGTTGTCGGTGTGTGTGTGTGTTGTCGGTGTGTGTGTGTGTGTGTGTGTTGTCGTTGTGTGTGTGTGTGTGTTGTCGGTGTGTGTGTGTGTGTGTTGTCGGTGTGTGTGTGTGTGTGTGTTGTCGGTGTGTGTGTGTGTGTTGTCGGTGTGTGTGTGTGTGTGTTGTCGGTGTGTGTGTGTGTTGTCGGTGTGTGTGTGTGTGTGTGTGTGTTGTCGGTGTGTGTGTGTGTGTGTTGTCGGTATGTGTGTGTGTGTTGCTGGTGTTTGTGTGTGTGTGTGTGTGTGTGTGTGTTGTCGGTGTGTGTGTGTGTGTTGTCGGTGTGTGTGTGTGTGTGTTGTCGGTGTGTGTGTGTGTGTTGTCGGTGTGTGTGTGTGTTGTCGGTGTGTTTGTGTGTGTGTGTGGTCGGTGTGTGTGTGTGTGTGTTGTCGGTGTGTGTGTGTTGTGTGTGTGTGTGTTGTCGGTGTGTGTTTGTTGTCGGTGTGTGTGTGTGTGTGTGTGTGTGTCGGTGTGTGTGTGTGTGTGTGTGTTGTCGGTGTGTGTGTGTGTGTTTGTGTTGTCGGTGTGTGTGTGTGTGTGTGTTGTCGGTGTGTGTGTGTGTGTGTTGTCGGCGTGTGTGTGTGTGTTGTCGGTGTGTGTGTGTGTATGTGTTGTCGGTGTGTGTGTGTGTGTGTTGTCGGTGTGTGTGTGTGTGTGTTGTCGGTGTGTGTGTGTGTGTGTGTTGTCGGTATGTGTGTGTGTGTTGCTGGTGTTTGTGTGTGTGTGTGTTGTCGGTGTGTGTGTGTTGTCTTTGTGTGTGTGTGTGTGTGTGTGTGTGTGTGTGTGTGTGTGTGTGTGTTGTCGGTGTGTGTGTGTGTGTTGTCGGTGTGTGTGTGTGTGTGTTGTTGGTGTGTGTGTGTGTGTTGTCGGTGTGTGTGTGTGTGTTGTCGGTGTGTTTGTATGTGTGTGTGGTCGGTGTGTGTGTGTGTGTGTTGTCGGTGTGTGTGTGTTGTGTGTGTGTGTGTTGTCGGTGTGTGTGTTTGTTGTCGGTGTGTGTGTGTGTGTGTGTGTGTGTGTGTGTGTTGTCGGTGTGTGTGTGTGTGTGTGTTGTCGGTGTGTGTGTGTGTGTGTGTTTGTGTTGTCGGTGTGTGTGTGTGTGTTGTGTGTGTGTGTGTTGTCGGTGTGTGTGTGTGTTGTCGGTGTGTGTGTGTATGTGTGTGTGTGTGTGTTGTCGGTGTGTGTGTGTGTGTTGTCGGTGTGTGTGTGTGTGTTGTCGGTGTGTGTGTGTGTGTTGTCGGTGTGTATGTGTGTGTGTTGTCAGTGTGTGTGTGTGTGTGTTGTCGGTGTGTATGTGTGTGTGTTGTCAGTGTGTGTGTGTGTGTGTTGTCGGTGTGTGTGTGTGTGTGTTGTCGGTGTGTGTGTGTTGTCGGTGTGTGTGTGTGTGTGTGTTGTCAGTGTGTGTGTGTGTGTGTGTTGTCGGTGTGTGTGTGTGTGTGTGTTGTCGGTGTGTGTGTGTGTGTTGTCGGTGTGTGTGTGTGTGTGTGTTGTTGGTGTGTGTGTGTGTGTTGTCGGTGTGTTTGTGTGTGTGTGTTGTCGCTGTGTGTGTGTGTGTGTTGTCGGTGTGTGTGTGTGTGTGTTGTGTTTGTGTGTGTTGTCGGTGTGTGTGTGTGTGTTGTCGGTGTGTGTGTGTGTATGTGTTGTCGGTGTGTGTGTGTGTTGTCGGTGTGTGTGTGTGTGTGTTGTCGGTGTGTGTGTGTGTGTGTTGTCGGTATGTGTGTGTGTGTTGCTGGTGTTTGTGTGTGTGTGTGTGTGTGTGTGTGTTGTCGGTGTGTGTGTGTGTGTTGTCGGTGTGTGTGTGTGTGTGTTGTCGGTGTGTGTGTGTGTGTTGTCGGTGTGTGTGTGTGTGTTGTCGGTGTGTTTGTGTGTGTGTGTGGTCGGTGTGTGTGTGTGTGTGTTGTCGGTGTGTGTGTGTTGTGTGTGTGTGTTGTCGGTGTGTGTGTGTGTTGTCGGTGTGTGTGTGTGTGTTTGTGTTGTCGGTGTGTGTGTGTGTGTGTGTTGTCGGTGTGTGTGTGTGTGTGTTGTCGGCGTGTGTGTGTGTGTTGTCGGTGTGTGTGTGTGTATGTGTTGTCGGTGTGTGTGTGTGTGTGTTGTCGGTGTGTGTGTGTGTGTGTTGTCGGTGTGTGTGTGTGTGTGTTGTCGGTATGTGTGTGTGTGTTGCTGGTGTTTGTGTGTGTGTGTGTTGTCGGTGTTTGTGTGTTGTCGGTGTGTGTGTGTGTGTGTGTGTGTGTGTGTGTGTGTGTGTGTGTGTGTTGTCGGTGTGTGTGTGTGTGTTGTCGGTGTGTGTGTGTGTGTGTTGTTGGTGTGTGTGTGTGTGTTGTCGGTGTGTGTGTGTGTGTTGTCGGTGTGTTTGTATGTGTGTGTGGTCGGTGTGTGTGTGTGTGTGTTGTCGGTGTGTGTGTGTTGTGTGTGTGTGTGTTGTCGGTGTGTGTGTTTGTTGTCGGTGTGTGTGTGTGTGTGTGTGTGTGTGTGTTGTCGGTGTGTGTGTGTGTGTGTGTTGTCGGTGTGTGTGTGTGTGTGTGTTTGTGTTGTCGGTGTGTGTGTGTGTGTGTTGTGTGTGTGTGTGTTGTCGGTGTGTGTGTGTGTTGTCGGTGTGTGTGTGTGTGTGTGTGTGTGTGTTGTCGGTGTGTGTGTGTGTGTTGTCGGTGTGTGTGTGTGTGTTGTCGGTGTGTGTGTGTGTGTTGTCGGTGTGTATGTGTGTGTGTTGTCAGTGTGTGTGTGTGTGTGTTGTCGGTGTGTGTGTGTTTATGTGTTGTCGGTGTGTGTGTGTGTGTGTTGTCGGTGTGTGTGTGTGTGTTGTCGGTGTGTGTGTGTGTGTTGTCGGTGTGTGTGTGTGTGTGTTGTCGGTGTGTGTGTGTGTGTGTGTGTGTGTGTGTTGTCGGTGTGTGTGTGTGTGTGTGTTGTCGGTGTGTGTGTGTTGTCGGTGTGTGTGTGTGTTGTCGGTGTGTTGTCGGTGTGTGTGTGTGTGTTGTCGGTGTGTGTGTGTGTGTTGTTGGTGTGTGTGTGTGTGTGTTGTCGGTGTGTGTGTGTGTTGTGTGTGTGTGTGTTGTCGGTGTGTGTGTGTGTTGTCGGTGTGTGTGTGTGTGTGTGTGTTGTCGTTGTGTGTGTGTGTGTGTTGTCGGTGTGTGTGTGTGTGTGTTGTCGGTGTGTGTGTGTGTGTGTGTTGTCGGTGTGTGTGTGTGTGTTGTCGGTGTGTGTGTGTGTGTGTTGTCGGTGTGTGTGTGTGTTGTCGGTGTGTGTGTGTGTGTGTGTGTGTTGTCGGTGTGTGTGTGTGTGTGTTGTCGGTATGTGTGTGTGTGTTGCTGGTGTTTGTGTGTGTGTGTGTGTGTGTGTGTGTTGTCGGTGTGTGTGTGTGTGTTGTCGGTGTGTGTGTGTGTGTGTTGTCGGTGTGTGTGTGTGTGTTGTCGGTGTGTGTGTGTGTTGTCGGTGTGTTTGTGTGTGTGTGTGGTCGGTGTGTGTGTGTGTGTGTTGTCGGTGTGTGTGTGTTGTGTGTGTGTGTGTTGTCGGTGTGTGTTTGTTGTCGGTGTGTGTGTGTGTGTGTGTGTGTTGTCGGTGTGTGTGTGTGTGTGTGTGTTGTCGGTGTGTGTGTGTGTGTTTGTGTTGTCGGTGTGTGTGTGTGTGTGTGTTGTCGGTGTGTGTGTGTGTGTGTTGTCGGCGTGTGTGTGTGTGTTGTCGGTGTGTGTGTGTGTATGTGTTGTCGGTGTGTGTGTGTGTGTGTTGTCGGTGTGTGTGTGTGTGTGTTGTCGGTGTGTGTGTGTGTGTGTGTTGTCGGTATGTGTGTGTGTGTTGCTGGTGTTTGTGTGTGTGTGTGTTGTCGGTGTGTGTGTGTTGTCTTTGTGTGTGTGTGTGTGTGTGTGTGTGTGTGTGTGTGTGTGTGTGTGTTGTCGGTGTGTGTGTGTGTGTTGTCGGTGTGTGTGTGTGTGTGTTGTTGGTGTGTGTGTGTGTGTTGTCGGTGTGTGTGTGTGTGTTGTCGGTGTGTTTGTATGTGTGTGTGGTCGGTGTGTGTGTGTGTGTGTTGTCGGTGTGTGTGTGTTGTGTGTGTGTGTGTTGTCGGTGTGTGTGTTTGTTGTCGGTGTGTGTGTGTGTGTGTGTGTGTGTGTGTGTGTTGTCGGTGTGTGTGTGTGTGTGTGTTGTCGGTGTGTGTGTGTGTGTGTGTTTGTGTTGTCGGTGTGTGTGTGTGTGTGTTGTGTGTGTGTGTGTTGTCGGTGTGTGTGTGTGTTGTCGGTGTGTGTGTGTATGTGTGTGTGTGTGTGTTGTCGGTGTGTGTGTGTGTGTTGTCGGTGTGTGTGTGTGTGTTGTCGGTGTGTGTGTGTGTGTTGTCGGTGTGTATGTGTGTGTGTTGTCAGTGTGTGTGTGTGTGTGTTGTCGGTGTGTGTGTGTTTATGTGTTGTCGGTGTGTGTGTGTGTGTGTTGTCGGTGTGTGTGTGTGTGTTGTCGGTGTGTGTGTGTGTGTTGTCGGTGTGTGTGTGTGTGTGTTGTCGGTGTGTGTGTGTGTGTGTGTGTGTGTGTGTTGTCGGTGTGTGTGTGTGTGTGTGTTGTCGGTGTGTGTGTGTTGTCGGTGTGTGTGTGTGTTGTCGGTGTGTTGTCGGTGTGTGTGTGTGTGTTGTCGGTGTGTGTGTGTGTGTTGTTGGTGTGTGTGTGTGTGTGTTGTCGGTGTGTGTGTGTGTTGTGTGTGTGTGTGTTGTCGGTGTGTGTGTGTGTTGTCGGTGTGTGTGTGTGTGTGTGTGTTGTCGTTGTGTGTGTGTGTGTGTTGTCGGTGTGTGTGTGTGTGTGTTGTCGGTGTGTGTGTGTGTGTGTGTTGTCGGTGTGTGTGTGTGTGTTGTCGGTGTGTGTGTGTGTGTGTTGTCGGTGTGTGTGTGTGTGTTGTGTGTGTGTGTGTTGTCGGTGTGTGTGTGTGTGTGTTGTCGGTGTGTGTGTGTGTGTGTGTGTGTTGTCGGTGTGTGTGTGTTGTCGGTGTGTGTGTGTGTTGTCAGTGTGTGTGTGTGTGTGTGTTGTCGGTGTGTGTGTGTGTGTGTGTTGTCGGTGTGTGTGTGTGTGATGTCGGTGTTGTGTGTGTGTGTGTTGTCGGTGTGTGTGTGTGTTGTCGGTGTTGTGTGTGTGTGTGTTGTCGGTGTGTGTGTGTGTTGTCGGTGTGTGTGTGTGTGTGTGTGTGTGTTGTCGGTGTGTGTGTGTTGTCGGTGTGTGTGTGTGTGTGTTGTCGGTGTGTGTGTGTGTGTGTTGTCGGTGTGTGTGTGTTGTCAGTGTGTGTGTGTGTGTGTGTTGTCGGTGTGTGTGTGTGTGTGTGTTGTCGGTGTGTGTGTGTGTGTGTGTTTGTGTTGTCGGTGTGTGTGTGTGTGTGTGTGTTGTGTGTGTGTGTGTTGTCGGTGTGTGTGTGTGTTGTCGGTGTGTGTGTGTGTGTGTTGTCGGTGTGTGTGTGTGTGTGTTGTCGGTGTGTGTGTGTGTTGTCGGTGTGTGTGTGTGTGTTGTCAGTGTGTGTGTGTGTGTTGTCGGTGTGTGTGTGTGTTGTCGGTGTGTGTGTGTGTGTGTTGTCGGTGTGTGTGTGTGTGTGTTGTCGGTATGTGTGTGTGTGTTGCTGGTGTTTGTGTGTGTGTGTGTGTGTGTGTGTGTTGTCGGTGTGTGTGTGTGTGTTGTCGGTGTGTGTGTGTGTGTGTTGTCGGTGTGTGTGTGTGTGTTGTCGGTGTGTGTGTGTGTGTTGTCGGTGTGTTTGTGTGTGTGTGTGGTCGGTGTGTGTGTGTGTGTGTTGTCGGTGTGTGTGTGTTGTGTGTGTGTGTGTTGTCGGTGTGTGTTTGTTGTCGGTGTGTGTGTGTGTGTGTGTGTGTTGTCGGTGTGTGTGTGTGTTGTCGGTGTGTGTGTGTGTGTTTGTGTTGTCGGTGTGTGTGTGTGTGTGTGTTGTCGGTGTGTGTGTGTGTGTGTTGTCGGCGTGTGTGTGTGTGTTGTCGGTGTGTGTGTGTGTATGTGTTGTCGGTGTGTGTGTGTGTGTGTTGTCGGTGTGTGTGTGTGTGTGTTGTCGGTGTGTGTGTGTGTGTGTTGTCGGTATGTGTGTGTGTGTTGCTGGTGTTTGTGTGTGTGTGTGTTGTCGGTGTGTGTGTGTTGTCGGTGTGTGTGTGTGTGTGTGTGTGTGTGTGTGTGTGTGTGTGTGTGTTGTCGGTGTGTGTGTGTGTGTTGTCGGTGTGTGTGTGTGTGTGTTGTTGGTGTGTGTGTGTGTGTTGTCGGTGTGTGTGTGTGTGTTGTCGGTGTGTTTGTATGTGTGTGTGGTCGGTGTGTGTGTGTGTGTGTTGTCGGTGTGTGTGTGTTGTGTGTGTGTGTGTTGTCGGTGTGTGTGTTTGTTGTCGGTGTGTGTGTGTGTGTGTGTGTGTGTGTGTTGTCGGTGTGTGTGTGTGTGTGTGTTGTCGGTGTGTGTGTGTGTGTGTGTTTGTGTTGTCGGTGTGTGTGTGTGTGTGTTGTGTGTGTGTGTGTTGTCGGTGTGTGTGTGTGTTGTCGGTGTGTGTGTGTGTGTGTGTGTGTGTGTTGTCGGTGTGTGTGTGTGTGTTGTCGGTGTGTGTGTGTGTGTTGTCGGTGTGTGTGTGTGTGTTGTCGGTGTGTATGTGTGTGTGTTGTCAGTGTGTGTGTGTGTGTGTTGTCGGTGTGTGTGTGTTTATGTGTTGTCGGTGTGTGTGTGTGTGTGTTGTCGGTGTGTGTGTGTGTGTTGTCGGTGTGTGTGTGTGTGTTGTCGGTGTGTGTGTGTGTGTGTGTTGTCGGTGTGTGTGTGTGTGTGTGTGTGTGTGTGTTGTCGGTGTGTGTGTGTGTGTGTGTTGTCGGTGTGTGTGTGTTGTCGGTGTGTGTGTGTGTTGTCGGTGTGTTGTCGGTGTGTGTGTGTGTGTTGTCGGTGTGTGTGTGTGTGTTGTTGGTGTGTGTGTGTGTGTGTTGTCGGTGTGTGTGTGTGTTGTGTGTGTGTGTGTTGTCGGTGTGTGTGTGTGTTGTTGGTGTGTGTGTGTGTGTGTGTGTTGTCGTTGTGTGTGTGTGTGTGTTGTCGGTGTGTGTGTGTGTGTGTTGTCGGTGTGTGTGTGTGTGTGTGTTGTCGGTGTGTGTGTGTGTGTTGTCGGTGTGTGTGTGTGTGTGTTGTCGGTGTGTGTGTGTGTTGTCGGTGTGTGTGTGTGTGTGTTGTCGGTGTGTGTGTGTGTGTGTTGTCGGTATGTGTGTGTGTGTTGCTGGTGTTTGTGTGTGTGTGTGTGTGTGTGTGTGTTGTCGGTGTGTGTGTGTGTGTTGTCAGTGTGTGTGTGTGTGTGTTGTCGGTGTGTGTGTGTGTGTTGTCGGTGTGTGTGTGTGTGTTGTCGGTGTGTTTGTGTGTGTGTGTGGTCGGTGTGTGTGTGTGTGTGTTGTCGGTGTGTGTGTGTTGTGTGTGTGTGTGTTGTCGGTGTGTGTTTGTTGTCGGTGTGTGTGTGTGTGTGTGTGTGTTGTCGGTGTGTGTGTGTGTGTGTGTTGTCGGTGTGTGTGTGTGTGTGTTGTCGGCGTGTGTGTGTGTGTGTTGTCGGTGTGTGTGTGTGTATGTGTTGTCGGTGTGTGTGTGTGTGTGTTGTCAGTGTGTGTGTGTGTGTGTGTTGTCGGTGTGTGTGTGTGTGTGTGTTGTCGGTGTGTGTGTGTGTGATGTCGGTGTTGTGTGTGTGTGTGTTGTCGGTGTGTGTGTGTGTTGTCGGTGTTGTGTGTGTGTGTGTTGTCGGTGTGTGTGTGTGTTGTCGGTGTGTGTGTGTGTGTGTGTGTGTGTTGTCGGTGTGTGTGTGTTGTCGGTGTGTGTGTGTGTGTGTTGTCGGTGTGTGTGTGTGTGTGTTGTCGGTGTGTGTGTGTTGTCAGTGTGTGTGTGTGTGTGTGTTGTCGGTGTGTGTGTGTGTGTGTGTTGTCGGTGTGTGTGTGTGTGTGTGTTTGTGTTGTCGGTGTGTGTGTGTGTGTGTGTGTTGTGTGTGTGTGTGTTGTCGGTGTGTGTGTGTGTTGTCGGTGTGTGTGTGTGTGTGTTGTCGGTGTGTGTGTGTGTGTGTTGTCGGTGTGTGTGTGTGTTGTCGGTGTGTGTGTGTGTGTTGTCAGTGTGTGTGTGTGTGTTGTCGGTGTGTGTGTGTGTTGTCGGTGTGTGTGTGTGTGTGTTGTCGGTGTGTGTGTGTGTGTGTTGTCGGTATGTGTGTGTGTGTTGCTGGTGTTTGTGTGTGTGTGTGTGTGTGTGTGTGTTGTCGGTGTGTGTGTGTGTGTTGTCGGTGTGTGTGTGTGTGTGTTGTCGGTGTGTGTGTGTGTGTTGTCGGTGTGTGTGTGTGTGTTGTCGGTGTGTTTGTGTGTGTGTGTGGTCGGTGTGTGTGTGTGTGTGTTGTCGGTGTGTGTGTGTTGTGTGTGTGTGTGTTGTCGGTGTGTGTTTGTTGTCGGTGTGTGTGTGTGTGTGTGTGTGTTGTCGGTGTGTGTGTGTGTTGTCGGTGTGTGTGTGTGTGTTTGTGTTGTCGGTGTGTGTGTGTGTGTGTGTTGTCGGTGTGTGTGTGTGTGTGTTGTCGGCGTGTGTGTGTGTGTTGTCGGTGTGTGTGTGTGTATGTGTTGTCGGTGTGTGTGTGTGTGTGTTGTCGGTGTGTGTGTGTGTGTGTTGTCGGTGTGTGTGTGTGTGTGTTGTCGGTATGTGTGTGTGTGTTGCTGGTGTTTGTGTGTGTGTGTGTTGTCGGTGTGTGTGTGTTGTCGGTGTGTGTGTGTGTGTGTGTGTGTGTGTGTGTGTGTGTGTGTGTGTGTGTTGTCGGTGTGTGTGTGTGTGTTGTCGGTGTGTGTGTGTGTGTGTTGTTGGTGTGTGTGTGTGTGTTGTCGGTGTGTGTGTGTGTGTTGTCGGTGTGTTTGTATGTGTGTGTGGTCGGTGTGTGTGTGTGTGTGTTGTCGGTGTGTGTGTGTTGTGTGTGTGTGTGTTGTCGGTGTGTGTGTTTGTTGTCGGTGTGTGTGTGTGTGTGTGTGTGTGTGTGTTGTCGGTGTGTGTGTGTGTGTGTGTTGTCGGTGTGTGTGTGTGTGTGTGTTTGTGTTGTCGGTGTGTGTGTGTGTGTGTTGTGTGTGTGTGTGTTGTCGGTGTGTGTGTGTGTTGTCGGTGTGTGTGTGTGTGTGTGTGTGTGTGTTGTCGGTGTGTGTGTGTGTGTTGTCGGTGTGTGTGTGTGTGTTGTCGGTGTGTGTGTGTGTGTTGTCGGTGTGTATGTGTGTGTGTTGTCAGTGTGTGTGTGTGTGTGTTGTCGGTGTGTGTGTGTTTATGTGTTGTCGGTGTGTGTGTGTGTGTGTTGTCGGTGTGTGTGTGTGTGTTGTCGGTGTGTGTGTGTGTGTTGTCGGTGTGTGTGTGTGTGTGTTGTCGGTGTGTGTGTGTGTGTGTGTGTGTGTGTGTTGTCGGTGTGTGTGTGTGTGTGTGTTGTCGGTGTGTGTGTGTTGTCGGTGTGTGTGTGTGTTGTCGGTGTGTTGTCGGTGTGTGTGTGTGTGTTGTCGGTGTGTGTGTGTGTGTTGTTGGTGTGTGTGTGTGTGTGTTGTCGGTGTGTGTGTGTGTTGTGTGTGTGTGTGTTGTCGGTGTGTGTGTGTGTTGTCGGTGTGTGTGTGTGTGTGTGTGTTGTCGTTGTGTGTGTGTGTGTGTTGTCGGTGTGTGTGTGTGTGTGTTGTCGGTGTGTGTGTGTGTGTGTGTTGTCGGTGTGTGTGTGTGTGTTGTCGGTGTGTGTGTGTGTGTGTTGTCGGTGTGTGTGTGTGTTGTCGGTGTGTGTGTGTGTGTGTTGTCGGTGTGTGTGTGTGTGTGTTGTCGGTATGTGTGTGTGTGTTGCTGGTGTTTGTGTGTGTGTGTGTGTGTGTGTGTGTTGTCGGTGTGTGTGTGTGTGTTGTCGGTGTGTGTGTGTGTGTGTTGTCGGTGTGTGTGTGTGTGTTGTCGGTGTGTGTGTGTGTGTTGTCGGTGTGTTTGTGTGTGTGTGTGGTCGGTGTGTGTGTGTGTGTGTTGTCGGTGTGTGTGTGTTGTGTGTGTGTGTGTTGTCGGTGTGTGTTTGTTGTCGGTGTGTGTGTGTGTGTGTGTGTGTTGTCGGTGTGTGTGTGTGTGTGTGTTGTCGGTGTGTGTGTGTGTGTGTTGTCGGCGTGTGTGTGTGTGTGTTGTCGGTGTGTGTGTGTGTATGTGTTGTCGGTGTGTGTGTGTGTGTGTTGTCGGTGTGTGTGTGTGTGTGTTGTCGGTGTGTGTGTGAGTGTGTGTTGTCGGTATGTGTGTGTGTGTTGCTGGTGTTTGTGTGTGTGTGTGTTGTCGGTGTGTGTGTGTTGTCTTGTGTGTGTGTGTGTGTGTGTGTGTGTGTGTGTGTGTGTGTGTGTGTGTTGTCGGTGTGTGTGTGTGTGTTGTCGGTGTGTGTGTGTGTGTGTTGTTGGTGTGTGTGTGTGTGTTGTCGGTGTGTGTGTGTGTGTTGTCGGTGTGTTTGTATGTGTGTGTGGTCGGTGTGTGTGTGTGTGTGTTGTCGGTGTGTGTGTGTTGTGTGTGTGTGTGTTGTCGGTGTGTGTGTTTGTTGTCGGTGTGTGTGTGTGTGTGTGTGTGTGTGTGTTGTCGGTGTGTGTGTGTGTGTGTGTTGTCGGTGTGTGTGTGTGTGTGTGTTTGTGTTGTCGGTGTGTGTGTGTGTGTGTTGTGTGTGTGTGTGTTGTCGGTGTGTGTGTGTGTTGTCGGTGTGTGTGTGTGTGTGTGTGTGTGTGTGTTGTCGGTGTGTGTGTGTGTGTTGTCGGTGTGTGTGTGTGTGTTGTCGGTGTGTGTGTGTGTGTTGTCGGTGTGTATGTGTGTGTGTTGTCAGTGTGTGTGTGTGTGTGTTGTCGGTGTGTGTGTGTTTATGTGTTGTCGGTGTGTGTGTGTGTGTGTTGTCGGTGTGTGTGTGTGTGTTGTCGGTGTGTGTGTGTGTGTTGTCGGTGTGTGTGTGTGTGTGTTGTCGGTGTGTGTGTGTGTGTGTGTGTGTGTGTGTGTTGTCGGTGTGTGTGTGTGTGTGTGTTGTCGGTGTGTGTGTGTTGTCGGTGTGTGTGTGTGTTGTCGGTGTGTTGTCGGTGTGTGTGTGTGTGTTGTCGGTGTGTGTGTGTGTGTTGTTGGTGTGTGTGTGTGTGTGTTGTCGGTGTGTGTGTGTGTTGTGTGTGTGTGTGTTGTCGGTGTGTGTGTGTGTGTGTGTGTTGTCGTTGTGTGTGTGTGTGTGTTGTCGGTGTGTGTGTGTGTGTGTTGTCGGTGTGTGTGTGTGTGTGTGTTGTCGGTGTGTGTGTGTGTGTTGTCGGTGTGTGTGTGTGTGTGTTGTCGGTGTGTGTGTGTGTGTTGTGTGTGTGTGTGTTGTCGGTGTGTGTGTGTGTGTGTTGTCGGTGTGTGTGTGTGTGTGTGTGTTGTCGGTGTGTGTGTGTTGTCGGTGTGTGTGTGTGTTGTCAGTGTGTGTGTGTGTGTGTGTTGTCGGTGTGTGTGTGTGTGTGTGTTGTCGGTGTGTGTGTGTGTGATGTCGGTGTTGTGTGTGTGTGTGTTGTCGGTGTGTGTGTGTGTTGTCGGTGTTGTGTGTGTGTGTGTTGTCGGTGTGTGTGTGTGTTGTCGGTGTGTGTGTGTGTGTGTGTGTGGTTGTCGGTGTGTGTGTGTTGTAGGTGTGTGTGTGTGTGTGTTGTCGGTGTGTGTGTGTGTGTGTTGTCGGTGTGTGTGTGTGTGTGTGTTGTCGGTGTGTGTGTGTGTGTGTTGTCGGTGTGTGTGTGTGTGTGTGTGTGTGTGTGTGTGTGTGTGTGTTGTCGGTGTGTGTGTGTTGTCGGTGTGTGTGTGTGTTGTCGGTGTGTGTGTGTGTTGTCGGTGTGTGTGTGTGTGTGTGTTGTCGGTGTGTGTGTGTGTGTTGTCGGTGTGTGTGTGTGTGTTGTCGGTGTATGTGTGTGTGTTGTCGGTGTGTATGTGTGTGTGTTGTCAGTGTGTGTGTGTGTGTGTGTTGTCGGTGTGTGTGTGTGTGTTGTCGGTGTGTGTGTGTGTGTGTTGTCGGTGTGTGTGTGTGTGTGTGTTGTCGGTGTGTGTGTGTGTTGTCGGTGTGTGTGTGTGTGTTGTCGGTGTGTGTGTGTGTTGTCAGTCTGTGTGTGTGTGTGTTGTCGGTGTGTGTGTGTGTGTTGTCGGTGTCTGTGTGTGTTGTCGGTGTGTGTGTGTGTGTGTGTGTGTTGTCGGTGTGTGTGTGTGTTGTCGGTGTGTGTGTGTGTGTTGTCGGTGTGTGTGTGTGTGTGTTGTCGGTGTGTGTGTGTTGTGTGTGTGTGTCGGTGTGTGTGTGTTGTCGGTGTGTGTGTGTGTGTGTTGTCGGTGTGTGTGTGTGTGTGTTGTCGGTGTGTGTGTGTGTGTGTGTTGTCGGTGTGTGTGTGTGTTGTCGGTGTGTGTGTGTGTGTGTTGTCGGTGTCTGTGTGTGTGTTGTCGGTGTGTGTGTGTGTTGTCGGTGTGTGTGTGTGTGTGTTGTTGGTGTGTGTGTGTGTGTGTTGTCGGTGTGTGTGTGTGTGTGTTGTCGGTGTGTGTGTGTGTGTGTGTTGTCGGTGTGTGTGTGTGTTGTCGGTGTGTGTGTGTGTGTGTTGTCGGTGTCTGTGTGTGTGTTGTCGGTGTGTGTGTGTGTTGTCGGTGTGTGTGTGTGTGTGTTGTCGGTGTGTGTGTGTGTGTGTGTTGTCGGTGTGTGTGTGTGTTGTCGGTGTGTGTGTGTGTGTTGTCGGTGTGTGTGTGTGTTGTCAGTCTGTGTGTGTGTGTGTTGTCGGTGTGTGTGTGTGTGTGTTGTCGGTGTCTGTGTGTGTTGTCGGTGTGTGTGTGTGTGTTGTGTGTGTGTGTTGTCGGTGTGTGTGTGTTGTCGGTGTGTGTGTGTTGTCGGTGTATGTGTGTGTGTGTTGTCGGTGTGTGTGTGTGTGTGTGTTGTCGGTGTGTGTGTGTGTGTTGTGTGTGTGTGTTGTCGGTGTGTGTGTGTTGTCGATGTGTGTGTGTGTGTGTTGTCGGTGTGTGTGTGTGTGTGTTGTGTGTGTGTGTGTTGTCGGTGTGTGTGTGTGTGTTGTTGGTGTGTGTGTGTGTGTGTTGTGTGTGTGTGTGTTGTCGGTGTGTGTGTGTGTGTGTGTTGTCGGTGTGTGTGTGTGTGTGTTGTCGGTGTGTGTGTGTGTGTGTTGTCGGTGTGTGTGTGTGTGTGTGTTGTCGGTGTGTGTGTGTGTTGTCGGTGTGTGTGTGTGTGTGTGTTGTCGGTGTCTGTGTGTGTGTTGTCGGTGTGTGTGTGTGTTGTCGGTGTGTGTGTGTGTGTGTTGTCGGTGTGTGTGTGTGTGTGTGTTGTCGGTGTGTGTTTGTGTGTTGTCGGTGTGTGTGTGTGTGTGTTGTCGGTGTGTGTGTGTGTGTGTTGTGTGTGTGTGTGTGTGTTGTCGGTGTGTGTGTGTGTTGTCAGTGTGTGTGTGTGTGTGTTGTCGGTGTGTCTGTGTGTGTTGTCGGTGTGTGTGTGTGTGTGTGTGTGTGTTGTCGGTGTGTGTGTGTGTGTGTGTGTTGTCGGTGTGTGTGTGTGTGTGTGTTGTCGGTGTGTGTGTGTGTGTGTTGTCAGGTGTGTGTGTGTGTGTGTGTTGTCGGTGTGTGTGTGTGTGTGTTGTCGGTGTGTGTGTGTGTGTTGTCGGTGTGTGTGTGTGTGTGTGTGTGTGTGTGTGTGTGTGTGTGTTGTCGGTGTGTATGTGTGTGTGTTGTCAGTGTGTGTGTGTGTTGTCAGTGTGTGTGTGTTTATGTTTTGTCGGTGTGTGTGTGTGTTGTCGGTGTGTGTGTGTGTGTGTTGTCAGTGTGTGTGTGTGTTGTCGGTGTGTGTGTGTGTGTTGTTGGTGTGTGTGTGTGTGTTGTCAGTTTGTGTGTGTGTGTGTGTGTTGTCGGTGTGTGTGTGTGTGTTGTCGGTGTGTGTGTGTGTTGTCGGTGTGTGTGTGTGTGTTGTGTGTGTGTGTTGTCGGTGTGTGTGTGTGTGTGTGTTGTCGGTGTGTGTGTGTTGTCGGTGTGTGTGTGTGTTGTCGGTGTGTGTGTGTGTGTTGTCGGTGTGTGTGTGTGTTGTCGGTTTGTGTGTGTGTGTGTGTGTGTTGTCGGTGTGTGTGTGTGTGTTGTCGGTGTGTGTGTGTGTGTGTTGTCGGTGTGTGTGTGTTGTGTGTGTGTGTCGGTGTGTGTGTGTTGTCGGTGTGTGTGTGTGTGTGTTGTCGGTGTGTGTGTGTGTGTGTGTTGTCGGTGTGTGTGTGTGTGTGTGTGTGTGTGTGTGTGTGTGTTGTCGGTGTGTGTGTGTGTGTTGTCGGTGTGTGTGTGTGTGTTGTGTGTGTGTGTCGGTGTGTGTGTGTTGTCGGTGTGTGTGTGTGTGTGTGTGTTGTCGGTGTGTGTGTGTGTGTGTTGTCGGTGTGTGTGTGTGTGTTGTCAGTGTGTGTGTGTGTTGTCGGTGTGTGTGTGTGTGTGTGTGTGTTGTCGGTGTGTGTGTGTGTGTGTTGTCGGTGTGTGTGTGTGTGTGTTGTCGGTGTGTGTGTGTGTGTGTGTGTTGTCGGTGTGTGTGTGTGTTGTCGGTGTGTGTGTGTGTGTTGTCGGTGTGTGTGTGTGTGTGTTGTCGGTGTGTGTGTGTGTGTGTGTGTGTGCTGTCGGTGTGTGTGTGTGTGTTGTCGGTGTGTGTGTGTTGTCGGTGTGTGTGTGTGTGTTGTCGGTGTGTGTGTGTGTGTTGTCGGTGTGTGTGTGTGTTGTCGGTGTGTGTGTGTGTGTTGTGTGTGTGTGTTGTCGGTGTGTGTGTGTGTGTTGTCGGTGTGTGTGTGTTGTCGGTGTGTGTGTGTGTTGTCGGTGTGTGTGTGTGTGTTGTCGGTGTGTGTGTGTGTGTGTTGTCGGTTTGTGTGTGTGTGTGTGTTGTCAGTGTGTGTGTGTGTGTGTTGTCGGTGTGTGTGTGTGTGTTGTCGGTGTGTGTGTGTGTGTGTGTTGTCGGTGTGTGTGTGTGTGTGTGTGTGTTGTCGGTGTGTGTGTGTGTGTGTGTGTGTGTGTGTTGTCGGTGTGTGTGTGTGTGTTGTGTGTGTGTGTGTTGTCGGTGTGTGTGTGTGTGTTGTCGGTGTGTGTGTGTGTGTGTGTTGTCGGTGTGTTGTCGGTGTGTGTGTGTGTGTGTGGTCGGTGTGTGTGTGTGTGTTGTCGGTGTGTGTGTGTGTGTGTGTTGTCGGTGTGTGTGTGTGTGTTGTCGGTGTGTGTGTGTGTTGTCGGTGTGTGTGTGTGTGTGTGTGTTGTGTGTGTGTGTGTGTGTTGTCGGTGTGTGTTTGTGTGTGTGCTGTCGGTGTGTGTGTGTGTGTGTGTGTGTTGTCTGTGTGTGTGTGTTGTCGGTGTGTGTGTGTGTGTGTTGTCGGTGTGTGTGTGTTGTCAGTGTGTGTGTTTGTCTGTGTGTGTTGTCGGTGTGTGTGTGTGTGTGTGTGTTGTCGGTGTGTGTGTGTTTGTGTGTTGCCGGTGTGTGTGTGTGTGTTGTCGGTGTGTGTGTGTGTGTGTTGTCGGTGTGTGTGTGTGTGTGTTGTCGGTGTGTGTGTGTGTGTGTTGTCGGTGTGTGTGTGTGTGTGTTGTCGGTGTGTGTGTGTGTGTTGTCGGTGTGTGTGTGTGTGTGTGTTGTCGGTGTGTGTGTGTGTAGTCTGGGTGTGTGTGTGTGTGTGTGTGTGTGTGTTGTCGGTGTGTGTGTGTTGTTGGTGTGTGTGTGTGTGTGTGTGTGTTGTCGGTGTGTGTGTGTGTTGTCAGTGTTTGTGTGTGTTGTCGGTGTGTGTGTGTGTGTGTTGTCGGTGTGTGTGTGTGTGTGTGTTGTCAGTGTGTGTGTGTGTGTGTGTGTGTGTGTGTGTGTGTGTGTTGTCGGTGTGTGTGTGTGTGTGTTGTCGGTGTGTGTGTGTGTGTGTGTTGCCGGTGTGTGTGTGTGTGTTGTCGGTGTGCGTGTGTGTGTTGTCGGTGTGTGTGTGTGTGTGTGTTGCCGGTGTGTGTGTGTGTGTGTTGTCGGTGTGTGTGTGTGTGTGTTGTCGGTGTGTGTGTGTGTGTGTTGTCGGTGTGTGTGTGTGTGTGTTGTCGGTGTGTGTGTGTGTGTTGTCGGTGTGTGTGTGTGTAGTCGGTGTGTGTGTGTGTGTGTGTGTTGTCGGTGTGTGTGTGTGTGTTGTCGGTGTGTGTGTGTGTGTGTGTGTGTTGTCGGTGTGTTTGTGTGTGTGTGTTGTCGGTGTGTGTGTGTGTTGTCGGTGTGTGTGTGTTGTGTGTGTGTGTGTTGTCGGTGTGTGTGTGTGTTGTCGGTGTGTGTGTGTGTGTGTGTTGTCGGTGTGTGTGTGTGTGTGTGTGTGTGTGTGTGTGTGTGTGTGTGTGTGTGTGTGTGTGTGTTGTCGGTGTGTGTGTGTGTGTTGTCGGTGTGTGTGTGTGTGTTGTGTGTGTGTGTCGGTGTGTGTGTGTTGTCGGTGTGTGTGTGTGTGTGTGTTGTCGGTGTGTGTGTGTGTGTGTTGTCGGTGTGTGTGTGTGTGTTGTCAGTGTGTGTGTGTGTGTGTTGTCGGTGTGTGTGTGTTGTCGGTGTGTGTGTGTGTTGTCGGTGTGTGTGTGTTGTGTGTGTGTGTTGTCGGTGTGTGTGTGTGTTTCGGTGTGTGTGTGTGTGTTGTGTGTGTGTGTTGTCGGTGTGTGTGTGTGTGTGTGTTGTCGGTGTGTGTGTGTTGTCGGTGTGTGTGTGTGTTGTCGGTGTGTGTGTGTGTGTTGTCGGTGTGTGTGTGTGTTGTCGGTTTGTGTGTGTGTGTGTGTGTGTTGTCGGTGTGTGTGTGTGTGTTGTCGGTGTGTGTGTGTGTTGTCGGTGTGTGTGTGTTGTGTGTGTGTGTCGGTGTGTGTGTGTTGTCGGTGTGTGTGTGTGTGTGTTGTCGGTGTGTGTGTGTGTGTGTTGTCGGTGTGTGTGTGTGTGTGTGTGTGTGTGTGTGTGTGTGTGTGTGTGTTGTCGGTGTGTGTGTGTGTGTTGTCGGTGTGTGTGTGTGTGTTGTGTGTGTGTGTCGGTGTGTGTGTGTTGTCGGTGTGTGTGTGTGTGTGTGTTGTCGGTGTGTGTGTGTGTGTGTTGTCGGTGTGTGTGTGTGTGTTGTCAGTGTGTGTGTGTGTGTGTTGTCGGTGTGTGTGTGTGTGTGTGTGTGTTGTCGGTGTGTGTGTGTGTGTGTGTTGTCGATGTGTGTGTGTGTGTGTTGTCGGTGTGTGTGTGTGTGTGTGTGTGTGTTGTCGGTGTGTGTGTGTGTTGTCGGTGTGTGTGTGTGTGTTGTCGGTGTGTGTGTGTGTTGTCGGTGTGTGTGTGTGTGTGTGTTGTCGGTGTGTGTGTGTGTGTTGTCGGTGTGTGTGTGTGTGTTGTCGGTGTGTGTGTGTGTGTTGTCGGTGTGTATGTGTGTGTGTTGTCAGTGTGTGTGTGTGTGTGTTGTCGGTGTGTGTGTGTTTATGTGTTGTCGGTGTGTGTGTGTGTGTGTTGTCGGTGTGTGTGTGTGTGTGTGTTGTCGGTGTGTGTGTGTGTTGTCGGTGTGTGTGTGTGTGTTGTCGGTGTGTGTGTGTGTGTGTGTTGTCGGTTTGTGTGTGTGTGTGTGTGTGTGTTGTCGGTGTGTGTCTGTGTGTTGTCGGTGTGTTTGTGTGTGTGTTGTCGGTGTGTGTGTGTTGTGTGTGTGTGTCGGTGTGTGTGTGTTGTCGGTGTGTGTGTGTGTGTGTTGTCGGTGTGTGTGTGTGTGTGTTGTCGGTGTGTGTGTGTGTGTGTTGTCAGTGTGTGTGTGTGTGTGTGTTGTCGGTGTGTGTGTGTGTGTGTGTGTTGTCAGTGTGTGTGTGTGTGTGTGTTGTCGGTGTGTGTGTGTGTGTGTTGTCGGTGTGTGTGTGTGTGTGTGTGTGTGTGTGTGTGTGTGTTGTCGGTGTGTGTGTGTTGTCGGTGTGTGTGTGTGTTGTCGGTGTGTGTGTGTGTTGTCGGTGTGTGTGTGTGTGTGTGTTGTCGGTGTGTGTGTGTGTGTTGTCGGTGTGTGTGTGTGTGTTGTCGGTGTATGTGTGTGTGTTGTCGGTGTGTATGTGTGTGTGTTGTCAGTGTGTGTGTGTGTGTGTGTTGTCGGTGTGTGTGTGTGTGTTGTCGGTGTGTGTGTGTGTGTGTTGTCGGTGTGTGTGTGTGTGTGTGTTGTCGGTGTGTGTGTGTGTTGTCGGTGTGTGTGTGTGTGTTGTCGGTGTGTGTGTGTGTTGTCAGTCTGTGTGTGTGTGTGTTGTCGGTGTGTGTGTGTGTGTTGTCGGTGTCTGTGTGTGTTGTCGGTGTGTGTGTGTGTGTGTGTGTGTTGTCGGTGTGTGTGTGTGTTGTCGGTGTGTGTGTGTGTGTTGTCGGTGTGTGTGTGTGTGTGTTGTCGGTGTGTGTGTGTTGTGTGTGTGTGTCGGTGTGTGTGTGTGTTGTCGGTGTGTGTGTGTGTGTGTTGTCGGTGTGTGTGTGTGTGTGTTGTCGGTGTGTGTGTGTGTGTGTGTTGTCGGTGTGTGTGTGTGTTGTCGGTGTGTGTGTGTGTGTGTTGTCGGTGTCTGTGTGTGTGTTGTCGGTGTGTGTGTGTGTTGTCGGTGTGTGTGTGTGTGTGTTGTCGGTGTGTGTGTGTGTGTGTTGTCGGTGTGTGTGTGTGTGTGTTGTCGGTGTGTGTGTGTGTGTGTGTTGTCGGTGTGTGTGTGTGTTGTCGGTGTGTGTGTGTGTGTGTTGTCGGTGTCTGTGTGTGTGTTGTCGGTGTGTGTGTGTGTTGTCGGTGTGTGTGTGTGTGTGTTGTCGGTGTGTGTGTGTGTGTGTGTTGTCGGTGTGTGTGTGTGTTGTCGGTGTGTGTGTGTGTGTTGTCGGTGTGTGTGTGTGTTGTCAGTCTGTGTGTGTGTGTGTTGTCGGTGTGTGTGTGTGTGTGTTGTCGGTGTCTGTGTGTGTTGTCGGTGTGTGTGTGTGTGTTGTGTGTGTGTGTTGTCGGTGTGTGTGTGTTGTCGGTGTGTGTGTGTTGTCGGTGTATGTGTGTGTGTGTTGTCGGTGTGTGTGTGTGTGTGTTGTCGGTGTGTGTGTGTGTGTTGTGTGTGTGTGTTGTCGGTGTGTGTGTGTGTGTTGTCGATGTGTGTGTGTGTGTGTTGTCGGTGTGTGTGTGTGTGTGTTGTGTGTGTGTGTGTTGTCGGTGTGTGTGTGTGTGTTGTTGGTGTGTGTGTGTGTGTGTTGTGTGTGTGTGTGTTGTCGGTGTGTGTGTGTGTGTGTGTTGTCGGTGTGTGTGTGTGTGTGTTGTCGGTGTGTGTGTGTGTGTGTTGTCGGTGTGTGTGTGTGTGTGTGTTGTCGGTGTGTGTGTGTGTTGTCGGTGTGTGTGTGTGTGTGTGTTGTCGGTGTCTGTGTGTGTGTTGTCGGTGTGTGTGTGTGTTGTCGGTGTGTGTGTGTGTGTGTTGTCGGTGTGTGTGTGTGTGTGTGTTGTCGGTGTGTGTTTGTGTGTTGTCGGTGTGTGTGTGTGTGTGTTGTCGGTGTGTGTGTGTGTGTGTTGTGTGTGTGTGTGTGTGTTGTCGGTGTGTGTGTGTGTTGTCAGTGTGTGTGTGTGTGTGTTGTCGGTGTGTCTGTGTGTGTTGTCGGTGTGTGTGTGTGTGTGTGTGTGTGTTGTCGGTGTGTGTGTGTGTGTGTGTGTGTTGTCGGTGTGTGTGTGTGTGTGTGTTGTCGGTGTGTGTGTGTGTTGTCAGTGTGTGTGTGTGTGTGTGTTGTCGGTGTGTGTGTGTGTGTGTTGTCGGTGTGTGTGTGTGTGTTGTCGGTGTGTGTGTGTGTGTGTGTGTGTGTGTGTGTGTGTGTGTGTTGTCGGTGTGTATGTGTGTGTGTTGTCAGTGTGTGTGTGTGTTGTCAGTGTGTGTGTGTTTATGTTTTGTCGGTGTGTGTGTGTGTTGTCGGTGTGTGTGTGTGTGTGTTGTCAGTGTGTGTGTGTGTTGTCGGTGTGTGTGTGTGTGTTGTTGGTGTGTGTGTGTGTGTTGTCAGTTTGTGTGTGTGTGTGTGTGTTGTCGGTGTGTGTGTGTGTGTTGTCGGTGTGTGTGTGTGTTGTCGGTGTGTGTGTGTGTGTTGTGTGTGTGTGTTGTCGGTGTGTGTGTGTGTGTGTGTTGTCGGTGTGTGTGTGTTGTCGGTGTGTGTGTGTGTTGTCGGTGTGTGTGTGTGTGTTGTCGGTGTGTGTGTGTGTTGTCGGTTTGTGTGTGTGTGTGTGTGTGTTGTCGGTGTGTGTGTGTGTGTTGTCGGTGTGTGTGTGTGTGTGTTGTCGGTGTGTGTGTGTTGTGTGTGTGTGTCGGTGTGTGTGTGTTGTCGGTGTGTGTGTGTGTGTGTTGTCGGTGTGTGTGTGTGTGTGTGTTGTCGGTGTGTGTGTGTGTGTGTGTGTGTGTGTGTGTGTGTGTTGTCGGTGTGTGTGTGTGTGTTGTCGGTGTGTGTGTGTGTGTTGTGTGTGTGTGTCGGTGTGTGTGTGTTGTCGGTGTGTGTGTGTGTGTGTGTGTTGTCGGTGTGTGTGTGTGTGTGTTGTCGGTGTGTGTGTGTGTGTTGTCAGTGTGTGTGTGTGTTGTCGGTGTGTGTGTGTGTGTGTGTGTGTTGTCGGTGTGTGTGTGTGTGTGTTGTCGGTGTGTGTGTGTGTGTGTTGTCGGTGTGTGTGTGTGTGTGTGTGTTGTCGGTGTGTGTGTGTGTTGTCGGTGTGTGTGTGTGTGTTGTCGGTGTGTGTGTGTGTGTGTTGTCGGTGTGTGAGTGTGTGTGTGTGTGCTGTCGGTGTGTGTGTGTGTGTTGTCGGTGTGTGTGTGTTGTCGGTGTGTGTGTGTGTGTTGTCGGTGTGTGTGTGTGTGTTGTCGGTGTGTGTGTGTGTTGTCGGTGTGTGTGTGTGTGTTGTGTGTGTGTGTTGTCGGTGTGTGTGTGTGTGTTGTCGGTGTGTGTGTGTTGTCGGTGTGTGTGTGTGTTGTCGGTGTGTGTGTGTGTGTTGTCGGTGTGTGTGTGTGTGTGTTGTCGGTTTGTGTGTGTGTGTGTGTGTTGTCAGTGTGTGTGTGTGTGTGTTGTCGGTGTGTGTGTGTGTGTTGTCGGTGTGTGTGTGTGTGTGTGTTGTCGGTGTGTGTGTGTGTGTGTGTGTGTTGTCGGTGTGTGTGTGTGTGTGTGTGTGTGTGTTGTCGGTGTGTGTGTGTGTGTTGTGTGTGTGTGTGTTGTCGGTGTGTGTGTGTGTGTTGTCGGTGTGTGTGTGTGTGTGTGTTGTCGGTGTGTTGTCGGTGTGTGTGTGTGTGTGTGGTCGGTGTGTGTGTGTGTGTTGTCGGTGTGTGTGTGTGTGTGTGTTGTCGGTGTGTGTGTGTGTGTTGTCGGTGTGTGTGTGTGTTGTCGGTGTGTGTGTGTGTGTGTGTGTTGTGTGTGTGTGTGTGTGTTGTCGGTGTGTGTTTGTGTGTGTGCTGTCGGTGTGTGTGTGTGTGTGTGTGTGTTGTCTGTGTGTGTGTGTTGTCGGTGTGTGTGTGTGTGTGTTGTCGGTGTGTGTGTGTTGTCAGTGTGTGTGTTTGTCTGTGTGTGTTGTCGGTGTGTGTGTGTGTGTGTGTGTTGTCGGTGTGTGTGTGTTTGTGTGTTGCCGGTGTGTGTGTGTGTGTTGTCGGTGTGTGTGTGTGTGTGTTGTCGGTGTGTGTGTGTGTGTGTTGTCGGTGTGTGTGTGTGTGTGTTGTCGGTGTGTGTGTGTGTGTGTTGTCGGTGTGTGTGTGTGTGTTGTCGGTGTGTGTGTGTGTGTGTGTGTTGTCGGTGTGTGTGTGTGTAGTCTGGGTGTGTGTGTGTGTGTGTGTGTGTGTGTTGTCGGTGTGTGTGTGTTGTTGGTGTGTGTGTGTGTGTGTGTGTGTTGTCGGTGTGTGTGTGTGTTGTCAGTGTTTGTGTGTGTTGTCGGTGTGTGTGTGTGTGTGTTGTCGGTGTGTGTGTGTGTGTGTGTTGTCAGTGTGTGTGTGTGTGTGTGTGTGTGTGTGTGTGTGTGTGTTGTCGGTGTGTGTGTGTGTGTGTTGTCGGTGTGTGTGTGTGTGTGTGTTGCCGGTGTTTGTGTGTGTGTTGTCGGTGTGCGTGTGTGTGTTGTCGGTGTGTGTGTGTGTGTGTGTTGCCGGTGTGTGTGTGTGTGTGTTGTCGGTGTGTGTGTGTGTGTGTTGTCGGTGTGTGTGTGTGTGTGTTGTCGGTGTGTGTGTGTATGTGTGTTGTCGGTGTGTGTGTGTGTGTTGTCGGTGTGTGTGTGTGTAGTCGGTGTGTGTGTGTGTGTGTGTGTTGTCGGTGTGTGTGTGTGTGTTGTCGGTGTGTGTGTGTGTGTGTGTGTTGTCGGTGTGTTTGTGTGTGTGTGTTGTCGGTGTGTGTGTGTGTTGTCGGTGTGTGTGTGTGTGTTGTGTGTGTGTGTGTTGTCGGTGTGTGTGTGTGTTGTCGGTGTGTGTGTGTGTGTGTGTGTGTGTTGTCGGTGTGTGTGTGTGTGTGTGTTGTCGGTGTGTGTGTCTGTGTGGTGTGTGTGTGTGTGTGTTGTCGGTGTGTGTGTGTGTGTGTTGCCGGTTTGTGTGTGTGTGTTGTCGGTGTGTGTGTGTGTGTGTGTTGTCGGTGTGTGTGTGTATGTGTGTTGTCGGTGTGTGTGTGTGTGTGTGTTGTCGGTGTGTGTGTGTGTGTTGTCGGTGTGTGTGTGTGTGTGTTGTCGGTGTGAGTGTGTTTAGTCGGTGTGTGTGTGTGTGTGTGTGTGTGTGTGTGTGTGTGTGTGTGTTGTCGGTGTGTGTGTGTGTGTTGTCGGTGTGTGTGTGTGTGTGTTGTCGGTGTGTGTGTGTGTGTTGTCGGTGTGTGTGTGTGTGTGTGTGTGTTGTCGGTGTGTGTGTGTGTGTGTGTGTGTTGTCGGTGTGTGTGTGTGTGTGTGTGTGTGTGTGTGTTGTCGGTGTGTGTGTGTGTGTTGTGTGTGTGTGTGTTGTCGGTGTGTGTGTGTGTGTTGTCGGTGTGTGTGTGTGTGTGTGTTGTCGGTGTGTTGTCGGTGTGTGTGTGTGTGTGTGGTCGGTGTGTGTGTGTGTGTTGTCTGTGTGTGTGTGTGTGTGTGTTGTCGGTGTGTGTGTGTGTGTTGTCGGTGTGTGTGTGTGTTGTCGGTGTGTGTGTGTGTGTGTGTGTTGTGTGTGTGTGTGTGTGTTGTCGGTGTGTGTTTGTGTGTGTGCTGTCGGTGTGTGTGTGTGTGTGTGTGTGTTGTCTGTGTGTGTGTGTTGTCGGTGTGTGTGTGTGTGTGTTGTCGGTGTGTGTGTGTTGTCAGTGTGTGTGTTTGTCTGTGTGTGTTGTCGGTGTGTGTGTGTGTGTGTGTGTTGTCGGTGTGTGTGTGTTTGTGTGTTGCCGGTGTGTGTGTGTGTGTTGTCGGTGTGTGTGTGTGTGTGTTGTCGGTGTGTGTGTGTGTGTGTTGTCGGTGTGTGTGTGTGTGTGTTGTCGGTGTGTGTGTGTGTTGTCGGTGTGTGTGTGTGTGTTGTCGGTGTGTGTGTGTGTGTGTGTTGTCGGTGTGTGTGTGTGTAGTCTGGGTGTGTGTGTGTGTGTGTGTGTGTGTTGTCGGTGTGTGTGTGTTGTTGGTGTGTGTGTGTGTGTGTGTGTGTTGTCGGTGTGTGTGTGTGTTGTCAGTGTTTGTGTGTGTTGTCGGTGTGTGTGTGTGTGTGTTGTCGGTGTGTGTGTGTGTGTGTGTTGTCAGTGTGTGTGTGTGTGTGTGTGTGTGTGTGTGTGTGTGTTGTCGGTGTGTGTGTGTGTGTGTTGTCGGTGTGTGTGTGTGTGTGTGTTGCCGGTGTGTGTGTGTGTGTTGTCGGTGTGCGTGTGTGTGTTGTCGGTGTGTGTGTGTGTGTGTGTGTTGCCGGTGTGTGTGTGTGTGTGTTGTCGGTGTGTGTGTGTGTGTGTTGTCGGTGTGTGTGTGTGTGTGTTGTCGGTGTGTGTGTGTGTGTGTTGTCGGTGTGTGTGTGTGTGTTGTCGGTGTGTGTGTGTGTAGTCGGTGTGTGTGTGTGTGTGTGTGTTGTCGGTGTGTGTGTGTGTGTTGTCGGTGTGTGTGTGTGTGTGTGTGTTGTCGGTGTGTTTGTGTGTGT
>NW_027675502.1:1325000-1330000 GCF_965601325.2 Salmo salar | reverse complement strand
TGTGTGTTGTCGGTGTGTGTGTGTGTGTTGCGGTGTGTGTGTGTTGTCGGTGTGTTGTGTGTGTGTTGTCGTGTGTGTGTGTGTGTGTTGTCGGTGTGTGTGTGTGTGTGTTGTCGGTGTGTGTGTGTGTGTGTTGTCGGTGTGTGTGTCTGTGTTGTCGGTGTGTGTGTGTGTGTGTGTTGTCGGTGTGTGTGTGTGTAGTCTGGGTGTGTGTGTGTGTGTGTGTGTGTGTGTTGTCGGTGTGTGTGTGTTGTTGGTGTGTGTGTGTGTGTGTGTGTGTTGTCGGTGTGTGTGTGTGTTGTCAGTGTTTGTGTGTGTTGTCGGTGTGTGTGTGTGTGTGGTGTCGGTGTGTGTGTGTGTGTGTGTTGTCAGTGTGTGTGTGTGTGTGTGTGTGTGTGTGTGTGTGTGTTGTCGGTGTGTGTGTGTGTGTGTTGTCGGTGTGTGTGTGTGTGTGTGTTGCCGGTGTGTGTGTGTGTGTTGTCGGTGTGCGTGTGTGTGTTGTCGGTGTGTGTGTGTGTGTGTGTTGCCGGTGTGTGTGTGTGTTGTCGGTGTGTGTGTGTGTGTGTTGTCGGTGTGTGTGTGTGTGTGTTGTCGGTGTGTGTGTGTGTGTGTTGTCGGTGTGTGTGTGTGTGTTGTCGGTGTGTGTGTGTGTAGTCGGTGTGTGTGTGTGTGTGTGTGTTGTCGGTGTGTGTGTGTGTGTTGTCGGTGTGTGTGTGTGTGTGTGTGTTGTCGGTGTGTTTGTGTGTGTGTGTTGTCGGTGTGTGTGTGTGTTGTCGGTGTGTGTGTGTGTGTTGTGTGTGTGTGTGTTGTCGGTGTGTGTGTGTGTTGTCGGTGTGTGTGTGTGTGTGTGTGTTGTCGGTGTGTGTGTGTGTGTGTGTTGTCGGTGTGTGTGTCTGTGTGGTGTGTGTGTGTGTGTGTTGTCGGTGTGTGTGTGTGTGTGTTGCCGGTTTGTGTGTGTGTGTTGTCGGTGTGTGTGTGTGTGTGTGTTGTCGGTGTGTGTGTGTATGTGTGTTGTCGGTGTGTGTGTGTGTGTGTGTTGTCGGTGTGTGTGTGTGTGTTGTCGGTGTGTGTGTGTGTGTGTTGTCGGTGTGAGTGTGTTTAGTCGGTGTGTGTGTGTGTGTGTGTGTGTGTGTGTGTTGTCGGTGTGTGTGTGTGTGTTGTCGGTGTGTGTGTGTGTGTGTTGTCGGTGTGTGTGTGTGTTGTCGGTGTGTGTGTGTTGTGTGTGTGTGTGTTGTCGGTGTGTGTGTTTGTTGTCGGTGTGTGTGTGTGTGTGTGTGTTGTCGGTGTGTGTGTGTTGTCGGTGTGTGTGTGTGTGTTGTCGGTGTGTGTGTGTGTTGTCGGTGTGTGTGTGTGTGTGTTGTGTGTGTGTGTGTTGTCGGTGTGTGTGTGTGTGTGTGCTGTCGGTTTGTGTGTGTGTGTGTTGTCTGTGTGTGTGTGTTGTCGGTGTGTGTGTGTGTGTGTTGTCGGTGTGTGTGTGTGTGTTGTCGGTGTCTGTGTGTGTGTGTTGTCGGTGTGTGTGTGTGTGTTGCTGGTGTGTGTGTGTGTGTGTGTGTGTTGTCGGTGTGTGTGTGTTGTCGGTGTGTGTGTGTGTTGTCGGTGAGTGTGTGTGTGTGTGTGTTGTCGGTGTGTGTGTGTGTGTGTGTGTGTGTTGTCGGTGTGTGTGTGTGTGTGTTGTCGGTGTGTGTGTGTGTGTTGTGTGTGTGTGTGTTGTCGGTGTGTGTGTGTGTTGTCGGTGTGTGTGTGTGTGTGTGTGTGTTGTCGGTGTGTGTGTGTTGTTGGTGTGAGTGTGTGTGTGTTGTCAGTGTGTGTGTGTTGTCGGTGTGTGTGTGTGTGTGTGTGTTGTCAGTGTGTGTGTGTGTGTGTGTGTGTGTGTGTGTTGTCGGTGTGTGTGTGTGTGTGTGTGTGTTGTCGGTGTGTGTGTGTGTGTGTTGTCGGTGTGTGTGTGTGTGTTGCTGGTGTTTGTGTGTGTGTGTGTTGTAGGTGTGTGTGTGTGTTGTCGGTGTGTGTGTGTGTGTGTGTTGTCGGTGTGTGTGTGTGTGTTGTCGGTGTGTGTGTGTGTGTTGTCGGTGTGTATGTGTGTGTGTGTTGTCGTTGTGTGTGTTTGTGTGTGTTGTCGGTGTGTTTGTGTGTGTTGTCGGTGTGTGTGTGTTGTCGGTGTGTGTGTTTGTTGTCGGTGTGTGTGTGTGTGTGTGTGTGTGTTGTCGGTGTGTGTGTGTTGTCGGTGTGTGTGTGTGTGTTGTCGGTGTGTGTGTGTGTTGTCGGTGTGTGTGTGTGTGTGTTGTGTGTGTGTGTGTTGTCGGTGTGTGTGTGTGTGTGTGCTGTCGGTTTGTGTGTGTGTGTGTGTTGTCTGTGTGTGTGTGTTGTCGGTGTGTGTGTGTGTTGTCGGTGTGTGTGTGTGTGTTGTCGGTGTGTGTGTGTGTGTGTTGTCGGTGTGTGTGTGTGTGTTGCTGGTGTGTGTGTGTGTGTGTGTGTGTGTTGTCGGTGTGTGTGTGTTGTCGGTGTGTGTGTGTGTGTGTGTTGTCGGTGTGTGTGTGTGTGTGTGTGTTGTCGGTGTGTGTGTGTGTGTGTGTGTTGTCGGTGTGTGTGTGTGTGTGTTGTCGGTGTGTGTGTGTGTGTTGTGTGTGTGTGTGTTGTCGGTGTGTGTGTGTGTTGTCGGTGTGTGTGTGTGTGTGTGTGTTGTCGGTGTGTGTGTGTTGTCGGTGTGAGTGTGTGTGTGTGTTGTCAGTGTGTGTGTGTTGTCGGTGTGTGTGTGTGTGTGTGTGTTGTCAGTGTGTGTGTGTGTGTGTGTGTGTGTGTGTGTGTTGTCGGTGTGTGTGTGTGTGTGTGTGTGTTGTCGTTGTGTGTGTGTGTGTGTTGTCGGTGTGTGTGTGTGTGTTGCTGGTGTTTGTATGTGTGTGTGTTGTAGGTGTGTGTGTGTGTTGTCGGTGTGTGTGTGTGTGTGTGTGTGTTGTCGGTGTGTGTGTGTGTGTGTTGTCGGTGTGTGTGTGTGTGTTGTCGGTGTGTATGTGTGTGTGTGTTGTCGTTGTGTGTGTGTGTGTGTGTTGTCGGTGTGTGTGTGTGTGTTGTGTGTGTGTGTGTTGTCGGTGTGTGTGTGTGTTGTCGGTGTGTGTGTGTGTGTGTGTGTTGTCGGTGTGTGTGTGTTGTCGGTGTGAGTGTGTGTGTGTGTTGTCAGTGTGTGTGTGTTGTCGGTGTGTGTGTGTGTGTGTTGTCAGTGTGTGTGTGTGTGTGTGTGTGTGTGTGTTGTCGGTGTGTGTGTGTGTGTGTGTGTGTTGTCGTTGTGTGTGTGTGTGTGTTGTTGGTGTGTGTGTGTGTGTGTGTGTGTTGTCGGTGTGTGTGTGTGTTGTCAGTGTTTGTGTGTGTTGTCGGTGTGTGTGTGTGTGTGTTGTCGGTGTGTGTGTGTGTGTGTGTTGTCAGTGTGTGTGTGTGTGTGTGTGTGTGTGTGTGTGTGTTGTCGGTGTGTGTGTGTGTGTGTTGTCGGTGTGTGTGTGTGTGTGTGTTGCCCGTGTGTGTGTGTGTGTTGTCGGTGTGCGTGTGTGTGTTGTCGGTGTGTGTGTGTGTGTGTGTTGCCGGTGTGTGTGTGTGTGTGTTGTCGGTGTGTGTGTGTGTGTGTTGTCGGTGTGTGTGTGTGTGTGTTGTCGGTGTGTGTGTGTGTGTGTTGTCGGTGTGTGTGTGTGTGTTGTCGGTGTGTGTGTGTGTAGTCGGTGTGTGTGTGTGTGTGTGTGTTGTCGGTGTGTGTGTGTGTGTTGTCGGTGTGTGTGTGTGTGTGTGTGTTGTCGGTGTGTTTGTGTGTGTGTGTTGTCGGTGTGTGTGTGTGTTGTCGGTGTGTGTGTGTGTGTTGTGTGTGTGTGTGTTGTCGGTGTGTGTGTGTGTGTGTTGTCGGTGTGTGTGTGTGTGTGTTGTCGGTGTGTGTGTGTGTGTGTTGTCGGTGTGTGTGTGTGTGTTGTCGGTGTGTGTGTGTGTAGTCGGTGTGTGTGTGTGTGTGTGTGTTGTCGGTGTGTGTGTGTGTGTTGTCGGTGTGTGTGTGTGTGTGTGTGTTGTCGGTGTGTTTGTGTGTGTGTGTTGTCGGTGTGTGTGTGTGTTGTCGGTGTGTGTGTGTGTGTTGTGTGTGTGTGTGTTGTCGGTGTGTGTGTGTTTTCGGTGTGTGTGTGTGTGTGTGTGTTGTCGGTGTGTGTGTGTGTGTGTGTTGTCGGTGTGTGTGTCTGTGTGGTGTGTGTGTGTGTGTGTTGTCGGTTTGTGTGTGTGTGTGTTGCCGGTTTGTGTGTGTGTGTTGTCGGTGTGTGTGTGTGTGTGTGTTGTCGGTGTGTGTGTGTATGTGTGTTGTCGGTGTGTGTGTGTGTGTGTGTTGTCGGTGTGTGTGTGTGTGTTGTCGGTGTGTGTGTGTGTGTTGTCGGTGTGAGTGTGTTTAGTCGGTGTGTGTGTGTGTGTGTGTGTGTGTGTGTGTTGTCGGTGTGTGTGTGTGTGTTGTCGGTGTGTGTGTGTGTGTGTTGTCGGTGTGTGTGTGTGTTGTCGGTGTGTATGTGTTGTGTGTGTGTGTGTTGTCGGTGTGTGTGTTTGTTGTCGGTGTGTGTGTGTGTGTGTGTGTTGTCGGTGTGTGTGTGTTGTCGGTGTGTGTGTGTGTGTTGTCGGTGTGTGTGTGTGTTGTCGGTGTGTGTGTGTGTGTGTTGTGTGTGTGTGTGTTGTTGGTGTGTGTGTGTGTGTGTGCTGTCTTTTTGTGTGTGTGTGTGTGTTGTCTGTGTGTGTGTGTTGTCGGTGTGTGTGTGTGTTGTCGGTGTGTGTGTGTGTGTGTGTGTTGTCTGTGTGTGTGTGTTGTCGGTGTGTGTGTGTGTTGTCGGTGTGTGTGTGTGTGTGTTGTCGGTGTGTGTGTGTTGTCGGTGTGAGTGTGTGTGTGTGTTGTCAGTGTGTGTGTGTTGTCGGTGTGTGTGTGTGTGTGTGTGTTGTCAGTGTGTGTGTGTGTGTGTGTGTGTGTGTGTTGTCGGTGTGTGTGTGTGTGTGTGTGTGTT
>NW_027675502.1:1307500-1320000 GCF_965601325.2 Salmo salar | reverse complement strand
TGTGTGTGTTGTCGGTGTGTGTGTGTGTGTGTTGTCGGTGTGTGTGTGTGTGTGTGTTGCCGGTGTTTGTGTGTGTGTTGTCGGTGTGCGTGTGTGTGTTGTCGGTGTGTGTGTGTGTGTGTGTTGCCGGTGTGTGTGTGTGTGTGTTGTCGGTGTGTGTGTGTGTGTGTTGTCGGTGTGTGTGTGTGTGTGTTGTCGGTGTGTGTGTGTATGTGTGTTGTCGGTGTGTGTGTGTGTGTTGTCGGTGTGTGTGTGTGTAGTCGGTGTGTGTGTGTGTGTGTGTGTTGTCGGTGTGTGTGTGTGTGTTGTCGGTGTGTGTGTGTGTGTGTGTGTTGTCGGTGTGTTTGTGTGTGTGTGTTGTCGGTGTGTGTGTGTGTTGTCGGTGTGTGTGTGTGTGTTGTGTGTGTGTGTGTTGTCGGTGTGTGTGTGTGTTGTCGGTGTGTGTGTGTGTGTGTGTGTGTGTTGTCGGTGTGTGTGTGTGTGTGTGTTGTCGGTGTGTGTGTCTGTGTGGTGTGTGTGTGTGTGTGTTGTCGGTGTGTGTGTGTGTGTGTTGCCGGTTTGTGTGTGTGTGTTGTCGGTGTGTGTGTGTGTGTGTGTTGTCGGTGTGTGTGTGTATGTGTGTTGTCGGTGTGTGTGTGTGTGTGTGTTGTCGGTGTGTGTGTGTGTGTTGTCGGTGTGTGTGTGTGTGTGTTGTCGGTGTGAGTGTGTTTAGTCGGTGTGTGTGTGTGTGTGTGTGTGTGTGTGTGTGTGTGTGTGTTGTCGGTGTGTGTGTGTGTGTTGTCGGTGTGTGTGTGTGTGTGTTGTCGGTGTGTGTGTGTGTGTTGTCGGTGTGTGTGTGTGTGTGTGTGTGTTGTCGGTGTGTGTGTGTGTGTGTGTGTGTTGTCGGTGTGTGTGTGTGTGTGTGTGTGTGTGTGTTGTCGGTGTGTGTGTGTGTGTTGTGTGTGTGTGTGTTGTCGGTGTGTGTGTGTGTGTTGTCGGTGTGTGTGTGTGTGTGTGTTGTCGGTGTGTTGTCGGTGTGTGTGTGTGTGTGTGGTCGGTGTGTGTGTGTGTGTTGTCTGTGTGTGTGTGTGTGTGTGTTGTCGGTGTGTGTGTGTGTGTTGTCGGTGTGTGTGTGTGTTGTCGGTGTGTGTGTGTGTGTGTGTGTTGTGTGTGTGTGTGTGTGTTGTCGGTGTGTGTTTGTGTGTGTGCTGTCGGTGTGTGTGTGTGTGTGTGTGTGTTGTCTGTGTGTGTGTGTTGTCGGTGTGTGTGTGTGTGTGTTGTCGGTGTGTGTGTGTTGTCAGTGTGTGTGTTTGTCTGTGTGTGTTGTCGGTGTGTGTGTGTGTGTGTGTGTTGTCGGTGTGTGTGTGTTTGTGTGTTGCCGGTGTGTGTGTGTGTGTTGTCGGTGTGTGTGTGTGTGTGTTGTCGGTGTGTGTGTGTGTGTGTTGTCGGTGTGTGTGTGTGTGTGTTGTCGGTGTGTGTGTGTGTTGTCGGTGTGTGTGTGTGTGTTGTCGGTGTGTGTGTGTGTGTGTGTTGTCGGTGTGTGTGTGTGTAGTCTGGGTGTGTGTGTGTGTGTGTGTGTGTGTTGTCGGTGTGTGTGTGTTGTTGGTGTGTGTGTGTGTGTGTGTGTGTTGTCGGTGTGTGTGTGTGTTGTCAGTGTTTGTGTGTGTTGTCGGTGTGTGTGTGTGTGTGTTGTCGGTGTGTGTGTGTGTGTGTGTTGTCAGTGTGTGTGTGTGTGTGTGTGTGTGTGTGTGTGTGTGTTGTCGGTGTGTGTGTGTGTGTGTTGTCGGTGTGTGTGTGTGTGTGTGTTGCCGGTGTGTGTGTGTGTGTTGTCGGTGTGCGTGTGTGTGTTGTCGGTGTGTGTGTGTGTGTGTGTGTTGCCGGTGTGTGTGTGTGTGTGTTGTCGGTGTGTGTGTGTGTGTGTTGTCGGTGTGTGTGTGTGTGTGTTGTCGGTGTGTGTGTGTGTGTGTTGTCGGTGTGTGTGTGTGTGTTGTCGGTGTGTGTGTGTGTAGTCGGTGTGTGTGTGTGTGTGTGTGTTGTCGGTGTGTGTGTGTGTGTTGTCGGTGTGTGTGTGTGTGTGTGTGTTGTCGGTGTGTTTGTGTGTGTGTGTTGTCGGTGTGTGTGTGTGTTGTCGGTGTGTGTGTGTGTGTTGTGTGTGTGTGTGTTGTCGGTGTGTGTGTGTGTTGTCGGTGTGTGTGTGTGTGTGTGTGTTGTCGGTGTGTGTGTGTGTGTGTGTTGTCGGTGTGTGTGTCTGTGTGGTGTGTGTGTGTGTGTGTTGTCGGTGTGTGTGTGTGTGTGTTGCCGGTTTGTGTGTGTGTGTTGTCGGTGTGTGTGTGTGTGTGTGTTGTCGGTGTGTGTGTGTATGTGTGTTGTCGGTGTGTGTGTGTGTGTGTGTTGTCGGTGTGTGTGTGTGTGTTGTCGGTGTGTGTGTGTGTGTGTTGTCGGTGTGAGTGTGTTTAGTCGGTGTGTGTGTGTGTGTGTGTGTGTGTGTGTGTTGTCGGTGTGTGTGTGTGTGTTGTCGGTGTGTGTGTGTGTGTGTTGTCGGTGTGTGTGTGTGTTGTCGGTGTGTGTGTGTTGTGTGTGTGTTTGTTGTCGGTGTGTGTGTTTGTTGTCGGTGTGTGTGTGTGTGTGTTGTCGGTGTGTGTGTGTTGTCGGTGTGTGTGTGTGTGTTGTCGGTGTGTGTGTGTGTTGTCGGTGTGTGTGTGTGTGTGTGTGTGTTGTCGGTGTGTGTGTGTGTGTGTTGTCGGTGTGTGTGTGTGTGTTGTGTGTGTGTGTGTTGTCGGTGTGTGTGTGTGTTGTCGGTGTGTGTGTGTGTGTGTGTGTGTTGTCGGTGTGTGTGTGTTGTTGGTGTGAGTGTGTGTGTGTTGTCAGTGTGTGTGTGTTGTCGGTGTGTGTGTGTGTGTGTTGTCAGTGTGTGTGTGTGTGTGTGTGTGTGTGTGTTGTCGGTGTGTGTGTGTGTGTGTGTGTGTTGTCGGTGTGTGTGTGTGTGTGTTGTCGGTGTGTGTGTGTGTGTTGCTGGTGTTTGTGTGTGTGTGTGTGTGTTGTCGGTGTGTGTGTGTGTGTGTGTGTGTTGTCGGTGTGTGTGTGTGTGTGTGTGTGTGTGTTGTCGGTGTGTGTGTGTGTGTTGTGTGTGTGTGTGTTGTCGGTGTGTGTGTGTGTGTTGTCGGTGTGTGTGTGTGTGTGTGTTGTCGGTGTGTTGTCGGTGTGTGTGTGTGTGTGTGGTCGGTGTGTGTGTGTGTGTTGTCGGTGTGTGTGTGTGTGTGTGTTGTCGGTGTGTGTGTGTGTGTTGTCGGTGTGTGTGTGTGTTGTCGGTGTGTGTGTGTGTGTGTGTGTTGTGTGTGTGTGTGTGTGTTGTCGGTGTGTGTTTGTGTGTGTGCTGTCGGTGTGTGTGTGTGTGTGTGTTGTCTGTGTGTGTGTGTTGTCGGTGTGTGTGTGTGTGTGTTGTCGGTGTGTGTGTGTTGTCGGTGTGTGTGTGTGTGTGTGTTGCCGGTGTGTGTGTGTGTGTGTTGTCGGTGTGTGTGTGTGTGTGTTGTCGGTGTGTGTGTGTGTGTGTTGTCGGTGTGTGTGTGTGTGTGTTGTCGGTGTGTGTGTGTGTGTTGTCGGTGTGTGTGTGTGTAGTCGGTGTGTGTGTGTGTGTGTGTGTTGTCGGTGTGTGTGTGTGTGTTGTCGGTGTGTGTGTGTGTGTGTGTGTTGTCGGTGTGTTTGTGTGTGTGTGTTGTCGGTGTGTGTGTGTGTTGTCGGTGTGTGTGTGTGTGTTGTGTGTGTGTGTGTTGTCGGTGTGTGTGTGTGTTGTCGGTGTGTGTGTGTGTGTGTGTGTTGTCGGTGTGTGTGTGTGTGTGTGTTGTCGGTGTGTGTGTCTGTGTGGTGTGTGTGTGTGTGTGTTGTCGGTGTGTGTGTGTGTGTGTTGCCGGTTTGTGTGTGTGTGTTGTCGGTGTGTGTGTGTGTGTGTGTTGTCGGTGTGTGTGTGTATGTGTGTTGTCGGTGTGTGTGTGTGTGTGTGTTGTCGGTGTGTGTGTGTGTGTTGTCGGTGTGTGTGTGTGTGTGTTGTCGGTGTGAGTGTGTTTAGTCGGTGTGTGTGTGTGTGTGTGTGTGTGTGTGTGTTGTCGGTGTGTGTGTGTGTGTTGTCGGTGTGTGTGTGTGTGTGTTGTCGGTGTGTGTGTGTGTGTTGTCGGTGTGTGTGTGTGTGTGTGTTGTCGGTGTGTGTGTGTGTGTGTGTGTGTTGTCGGTGTGTGTGTGTGTGTGTGTGTGTGTGTGTGTTGTCGGTGTGTGTGTGTGTGTTGTGTGTGTGTGTGTTGTCGGTGTGTGTGTGTGTGTTGTCGGTGTGTGTGTGTGTGTGTGTTGTCGGTGTGTTGTCGGTGTGTGTGTGTGTGTGTGGTCGGTGTGTGTGTGTGTGTTGTCTGTGTGTGTGTGTGTGTGTGTTGTCGGTGTGTGTGTGTGTGTTGTCGGTGTGTGTGTGTGTTGTCGGTGTGTGTGTGTGTGTGTGTGTTGTGTGTGTGTGTGTGTGTTGTCGGTGTGTGTTTGTGTGTGTGCTGTCGGTGTGTGTGTGTGTGTGTGTGTGTTGTCTGTGTGTGTGTGTTGTCGGTGTGTGTGTGTGTGTGTTGTCGGTGTGTGTGTGTTGTCAGTGTGTGTGTTTGTCTGTGTGTGTTGTCGGTGTGTGTGTGTGTGTGTGTGTTGTCGGTGTGTGTGTGTTTGTGTGTTGCCGGTGTGTGTGTGTGTGTTGTCGGTGTGTGTGTGTGTGTGTTGTCGGTGTGTGTGTGTGTGTGTTGTCGGTGTGTGTGTGTGTGTGTTGTCGGTGTGTGTGTGTGTTGTCGGTGTGTGTGTGTGTGTTGTCGGTGTGTGTGTGTGTGTGTGTTGTCGGTGTGTGTGTGTGTAGTCTGGGTGTGTGTGTGTGTGTGTGTGTGTGTTGTCGGTGTGTGTGTGTTGTTGGTGTGTGTGTGTGTGTGTGTGTGTTGTCGGTGTGTGTGTGTGTTGTCAGTGTTTGTGTGTGTTGTCGGTGTGTGTGTGTGTGTGTTGTCGGTGTGTGTGTGTGTGTGTGTTGTCAGTGTGTGTGTGTGTGTGTGTGTGTGTGTGTGTGTGTGTTGTCGGTGTGTGTGTGTGTGTGTTGTCGGTGTGTGTGTGTGTGTGTGTTGCCGGTGTGTGTGTGTGTGTTGTCGGTGTGCGTGTGTGTGTTGTCGGTGTGTGTGTGTGTGTGTGTGTTGCCGGTGTGTGTGTGTGTGTGTTGTCGGTGTGTGTGTGTGTGTGTTGTCGGTGTGTGTGTGTGTGTGTTGTCGGTGTGTGTGTGTGTGTGTTGTCGGTGTGTGTGTGTGTGTTGTCGGTGTGTGTGTGTGTAGTCGGTGTGTGTGTGTGTGTGTGTGTTGTCGGTGTGTGTGTGTGTGTTGTCGGTGTGTGTGTGTGTGTGTGTGTTGTCGGTGTGTTTGTGTGTGTGTGTTGTCGGTGTGTGTGTGTGTTGTCGGTGTGTGTGTGTGTGTTGTGTGTGTGTGTGTTGTCGGTGTGTGTGTGTGTTGTCGGTGTGTGTGTGTGTGTGTGTGTTGTCGGTGTGTGTGTGTGTGTGTGTTGTCGGTGTGTGTGTCTGTGTGGTGTGTGTGTGTGTGTGTTGTCGGTGTGTGTGTGTGTGTGTTGCCGGTTTGTGTGTGTGTGTTGTCGGTGTGTGTGTGTGTGTGTGTTGTCGGTGTGTGTGTGTATGTGTGTTGTCGGTGTGTGTGTGTGTGTGTGTTGTCGGTGTGTGTGTGTGTGTTGTCGGTGTGTGTGTGTGTGTGTTGTCGGTGTGAGTGTGTTTAGTCGGTGTGTGTGTGTGTGTGTGTGTGTGTGTGTGTTGTCGGTGTGTGTGTGTGTGTTGTCGGTGTGTGTGTGTGTGTGTTGTCGGTGTGTGTGTGTGTTGTCGGTGTGTGTGTGTTGTGTGTGTGTTTGTTGTCGGTGTGTGTGTTTGTTGTCGGTGTGTGTGTGTGTGTGTTGTCGGTGTGTGTGTGTTGTCGGTGTGTGTGTGTGTGTTGTCGGTGTGTGTGTGTGTTGTCGGTGTGTGTGTGTGTGTGTTGTGTGTGTGTGTGTTGTCGGTGTGTGTGTGTGTGTGTGTGTTGTCTGTGTGTGTGTGTTGTCGGTGTGTGTGTGTTGTCGGTGTGTGTGTGTGTTGTCGGTGAGTGTGTGTGTGTGTGTGTTGTCGGTGTGTGTGTGTGTGTGTGTGTGTTGTCGGTGTGTGTGTGTGTGTGTTGTCGGTGTGTGTGTGTGTGTTGTGTGTGTGTGTGTTGTCGGTGTGTGTGTGTGTTGTCGGTGTGTGTGTGTGTGTGTGTGTGTTGTCGGTGTGTGTGTGTTGTTGGTGTGAGTGTGTGTGTGTTGTCAGTGTGTGTGTGTTGTCGGTGTGTGTGTGTGTGTGTTGTCAGTGTGTGTGTGTGTGTGTGTGTGTGTGTGTTGTCGGTGTGTGTGTGTGTGTGTGTGTGTTGTCGGTGTGTGTGTGTGTGTGTTGTCGGTGTGTGTGTGTGTGTTGCTGGTGTTTGTGTGTGTGTGTGTGTGTTGTCGGTGTGTGTGTGTGTGTGTGTGTGTTGTCGGTGTGTGTGTGTGTGTGTGTGTGTGTGTTGTCGGTGTGTGTGTGTGTGTTGTGTGTGTGTGTGTTGTCGGTGTGTGTGTGTGTGTTGTCGGTGTGTGTGTGTGTGTGTGTTGTCGGTGTGTTGTCGGTGTGTGTGTGTGTGTGTGGTCGGTGTGTGTGTGTGTGTTGTCGGTGTGTGTGTGTGTGTGTGTTGTCGGTGTGTGTGTGTGTGTTGTCGGTGTGTGTGTGTGTTGTCGGTGTGTGTGTGTGTGTGTGTGTTGTGTGTGTGTGTGTGTGTTGTCGGTGTGTGTTTGTGTGTGTGCTGTCGGTGTGTGTGTGTGTGTGTGTGTTGTCTGTGTGTGTGTGTTGTCGGTGTGTGTGTGTGTGTGTTGTCGGTGTGTGTGTGTTGTCAGTGTGTGTGTTTGTCTGTGTGTGTTGTCGGTGTGTGTGTGTGTGTGTGTGTTGTCGGTGTGTGTGTGTTTGTGTGTTGCCGGTGTGTGTGTGTGTGTTGTCGGTGTGTGTGTGTGTGTGTGTTGTCGGTGTGTGTGTGTGTGTGTTGTCGGTGTGTGTGTGTGTGTGTTGTCGGTGTGTGTGTGTGTGTGTTGTCGGTGTGTGTGTCTGTGTTGTCGGTGTGTGTGTGTGTGTGTGTTGTCGGTGTGTGTGTGTGTAGTCTGGGTGTGTGTGTGTGTGTGTGTGTGTGTGTTGTCGGTGTGTGTGTGTTGTTGGTGTGTGTGTGTGTGTGTGTGTGTTGTCGGTGTGTGTGTGTGTTGTCAGTGTTTGTGTGTGTTGTCGGTGTGTGTGTGTGTGTGGTGTCGGTGTGTGTGTGTGTGTGTGTTGTCAGTGTGTGTGTGTGTGTGTGTGTGTGTGTGTGTGTGTGTTGTCGGTGTGTGTGTGTGTGTGTTGTCGGTGTGTGTGTGTGTGTGTGTTGCCGGTGTGTGTGTGTGTGTTGTCGGTGTGCGTGTGTGTGTTGTCGGTGTGTGTGTGTGTGTGTGTTGCCGGTGTGTGTGTGTGTTGTCGGTGTGTGTGTGTGTGTGTTGTCGGTGTGTGTGTGTGTGTGTTGTCGGTGTGTGTGTGTGTGTGTTGTCGGTGTGTGTGTGTGTGTTGTCGGTGTGTGTGTGTGTAGTCGGTGTGTGTGTGTGTGTGTGTGTTGTCGGTGTGTGTGTGTGTGTTGTCGGTGTGTGTGTGTGTGTGTGTGTTGTCGGTGTGTTTGTGTGTGTGTGTTGTCGGTGTGTGTGTGTGTTGTCGGTGTGTGTGTGTGTGTTGTGTGTGTGTGTGTTGTCGGTGTGTGTGTGTGTTGTCGGTGTGTGTGTGTGTGTGTGTGTTGTCGGTGTGTGTGTGTGTGTGTGTTGTCGGTGTGTGTGTCTGTGTGGTGTGTGTGTGTGTGTGTTGTCGGTGTGTGTGTGTGTGTGTTGCCGGTTTGTGTGTGTGTGTTGTCGGTGTGTGTGTGTGTGTGTGTTGTCGGTGTGTGTGTGTATGTGTGTTGTCGGTGTGTGTGTGTGTGTGTGTTGTCGGTGTGTGTGTGTGTGTTGTCGGTGTGTGTGTGTGTGTGTTGTCGGTGTGAGTGTGTTTAGTCGGTGTGTGTGTGTGTGTGTGTGTGTGTGTGTGTTGTCGGTGTGTGTGTGTGTGTTGTCGGTGTGTGTGTGTGTGTGTTGTCGGTGTGTGTGTGTGTTGTCGGTGTGTGTGTGTTGTGTGTGTGTGTGTTGTCGGTGTGTGTGTTTGTTGTCGGTGTGTGTGTGTGTGTGTGTGTTGTCGGTGTGTGTGTGTTGTCGGTGTGTGTGTGTGTGTTGTCGGTGTGTGTGTGTGTTGTCGGTGTGTGTGTGTGTGTGTTGTGTGTGTGTGTGTTGTCGGTGTGTGTGTGTGTGTGTGCTGTCGGTTTGTGTGTGTGTGTGTTGTCTGTGTGTGTGTGTTGTCGGTGTGTGTGTGTGTGTGTTGTCGGTGTGTGTGTGTGTGTTGTCGGTGTGTGTGTGTGTGTGTTGTCGGTGTGTGTGTGTGTGTTGCTGGTGTGTGTGTGTGTGTGTGTGTGTTGTCGGTGTGTGTGTGTTGTCGGTGTGTGTGTGTGTTGTCGGTGAGTGTGTGTGTGTGTGTGTTGTCGGTGTGTGTGTGTGTGTGTGTGTGTGTTGTCGGTGTGTGTGTGTGTGTGTTGTCGGTGTGTGTGTGTGTGTTGTGTGTGTGTGTGTTGTCGGTGTGTGTGTGTGTTGTCGGTGTGTGTGTGTGTGTGTGTGTGTTGTCGGTGTGTGTGTGTTGTTGGTGTGAGTGTGTGTGTGTTGTCAGTGTGTGTGTGTTGTCGGTGTGTGTGTGTGTGTGTGTGTTGTCAGTGTGTGTGTGTGTGTGTGTGTGTGTGTGTTGTCGGTGTGTGTGTGTGTGTGTGTGTGTTGTCGGTGTGTGTGTGTGTGTGTTGTCGGTGTGTGTGTGTGTGTTGCTGGTGTTTGTGTGTGTGTGTGTTGTAGGTGTGTGTGTGTGTTGTCGGTGTGTGTGTGTGTGTGTGTTGTCGGTGTGTGTGTGTGTGTTGTCGGTGTGTGTGTGTGTGTTGTCGGTGTGTATGTGTGTGTGTGTTGTCGTTGTGTGTGTTTGTGTGTGATGTCGGTGTGTGTGTGTGTGTTGTGTGTGTGTGTGTTGTCGGTGTGTGTGTTTGTTGTCGGTGTGTGTGTGTGTGTGTGTGTGTGTTGTCGGTGTGTGTGTGTTGTCGGTGTGTGTGTGTGTGTTGTCGGTGTGTGTGTGTGTTGTCGGTGTGTGTGTGTGTGTGTTGTGTGTGTGTGTGTTGTCGGTGTGTGTGTGTGTGTGTGCTGTCGGTTTGTGTGTGTGTGTGTGTTGTCTGTGTGTGTGTGTTGTCGGTGTGTGTGTGTGTTGTCGGTGTGTGTGTGTGTGTTGTCGGTGTGTGTGTGTGTGTGTTGTCGGTGTGTGTGTGTGTGTTGCTGGTGTGTGTGTGTGTGTGTGTGTGTGTTGTCGGTGTGTGTGTGTTGTCGGTGTGTGTGTGTGTGTGTGTTGTCGGTGTGTGTGTGTGTGTGTGTGTTGTCGGTGTGTGTGTGTGTGTGTGTGTTGTCGGTGTGTGTGTGTGTGTGTTGTCGGTGTGTGTGTGTGTGTTGTGTGTGTGTGTGTTGTCGGTGTGTGTGTGTGTTGTCGGTGTGTGTGTGTGTGTGTGTGTTGTCGGTGTGTGTGTGTTGTCGGTGTGAGTGTGTGTGTGTGTTGTCAGTGTGTGTGTGTTGTCGGTGTGTGTGTGTGTGTGTGTGTTGTCAGTGTGTGTGTGTGTGTGTGTGTGTGTGTGTGTGTTGTCGGTGTGTGTGTGTGTGTGTGTGTGTTGTCGTTGTGTGTGTGTGTGTGTTGTCGGTGTGTGTGTGTGTGTTGCTGGTGTTTGTATGTGTGTGTGTTGTAGGTGTGTGTGTGTGTTGTCGGTGTGTGTGTGTGTGTGTGTGTGTTGTCGGTGTGTGTGTGTGTGTGTTGTCGGTGTGTGTGTGTGTGTTGTCGGTGTGTATGTGTGTGTGTGTTGTCGTTGTGTGTGTGTGTGTGTGTTGTCGGTGTGTGTGTGTGTGTTGTGTGTGTGTGTGTTGTCGGTGTGTGTGTGTGTTGTCGGTGTGTGTGTGTGTGTGTGTGTTGTCGGTGTGTGTGTGTTGTCGGTGTGAGTGTGTGTGTGTGTTGTCAGTGTGTGTGTGTTGTCGGTGTGTGTGTGTGTGTGTTGTCAGTGTGTGTGTGTGTGTGTGTGTGTGTGTGTTGTCGGTGTGTGTGTGTGTGTGTGTGTGTTGTCGTTGTGTGTGTGTGTGTGTTGTTGGTGTGTGTGTGTGTGTGTGTGTGTTGTCGGTGTGTGTGTGTGTTGTCAGTGTTTGTGTGTGTTGTCGGTGTGTGTGTGTGTGTGTTGTCGGTGTGTGTGTGTGTGTGTGTTGTCAGTGTGTGTGTGTGTGTGTGTGTGTGTGTGTGTGTGTTGTCGGTGTGTGTGTGTGTGTGTTGTCGGTGTGTGTGTGTGTGTGTGTTGCCCGTGTGTGTGTGTGTGTTGTCGGTGTGCGTGTGTGTGTTGTCGGTGTGTGTGTGTGTGTGTGTTGCCGGTGTGTGTGTGTGTGTGTTGTCGGTGTGTGTGTGTGTGTGTTGTCGGTGTGTGTGTGTGTGTGTTGTCGGTGTGTGTGTGTGTGTGTTGTCGGTGTGTGTGTGTGTGTTGTCGGTGTGTGTGTGTGTAGTCGGTGTGTGTGTGTGTGTGTGTGTTGTCGGTGTGTGTGTGTGTGTTGTCGGTGTGTGTGTGTGTGTGTGTGTTGTCGGTGTGTTTGTGTGTGTGTGTTGTCGGTGTGTGTGTGTGTTGTCGGTGTGTGTGTGTGTGTTGTGTGTGTGTGTGTTGTCGGTGTGTGTGTGTGTGTGTTGTCGGTGTGTGTGTGTGTGTGTTGTCGGTGTGTGTGTGTGTGTGTTGTCGGTGTGTGTGTGTGTGTTGTCGGTGTGTGTGTGTGTAGTCGGTGTGTGTGTGTGTGTGTGTGTGTTGTCGGTGTGTGTGTGTGTGTTGTCGGTGTGTGTGTGTGTGTGTGTGTTGTCGGTGTGTTTGTGTGTGTGTGTTGTCGGTGTGTGTGTGTGTTGTCGGTGTGTGTGTGTGTGTTGTGTGTGTGTGTGTTGTCGGTGTGTGTGTGTTTTCGGTGTGTGTGTGTGTGTGTGTGTTGTCGGTGTGTGTGTGTGTGTGTGTTGTCGGTGTGTGTGTCTGTGTGGTGTGTGTGTGTGTGTGTTGTCGGTTTGTGTGTGTGTGTGTTGCCGGTTTGTGTGTGTGTGTTGTCGGTGTGTGTGTGTGTGTGTGTTGTCGGTGTGTGTGTGTATGTGTGTTGTCGGTGTGTGTGTGTGTGTGTGTTGTCGGTGTGTGTGTGTGTGTTGTCGGTGTGTGTGTGTGTGTTGTCGGTGTGAGTGTGTTTAGTCGGTGTGTGTGTGTGTGTGTGTGTGTGTGTGTGTTGTCGGTGTGTGTGTGTGTGTTGTCGGTGTGTGTGTGTGTGTGTTGTCGGTGTGTGTGTGTGTTGTCGGTGTGTATGTGTTGTGTGTGTGTGTGTTGTCGGTGTGTGTGTTTGTTGTCGGTGTGTGTGTGTGTGTGTGTGTTGTCGGTGTGTGTGTGTTGTCGGTGTGTGTGTGTGTGTTGTCGGTGTGTGTGTGTGTTGTCGGTGTGTGTGTGTGTGTGTTGTGTGTGTGTGTGTTGTTGGTGTGTGTGTGTGTGTGTGCTGTCTTTTTGTGTGTGTGTGTGTGTTGTCTGTGTGTGTGTGTTGTCGGTGTGTGTGTGTGTTGTCGGTGTGTGTGTGTGTGTGTGTGTTGTCTGTGTGTGTGTGTTGTCGGTGTGTGTGTGTGTTGTCGGTGTGTGTGTGTGTGTGTGTGTTGTCGGTGTGTGTGTGTTGTCGGTGTGAGTGTGTGTGTGTGTTGTCAGTGTGTGTGTGTTGTCGGTGTGTGTGTGTGTGTGTGTGTTGTCAGTGTGTGTGTGTGTGTGTGTGTGTGTGTGTTGTCGGTGTGTGTGTGTGTGTGTGTGTGTTGTCGTTGTGTGTGTGTGTGTGTGTGTTGTCGGTGTGTGTGTGTGTTGTCAGTGTTTGTGTGTGTTGTCGGTGTGTGTGTGTGTGTGTTGTCGGTGTGTGTGTGTGTGTGTGTTGTCAGTGTGTGTGTGTGTGTGTGTGTGTGTGTGTGTGTGTTGTCGGTGTGTGTGTGTGTGTGTTGTCGGTGTGTGTGTGTGTGTGTGTGTGTTGCCCGTGTGTGTGTGTGTGTTGTCGGTGTGCGTGTGTGTGTTGTCGGTGTGTGTGTGTGTGTGTGTTGCCGGTGTGTGTGTGTGTGTGTTGTCGGTGTGTGTGTGTGTGTGTAGTCGGTGTGTGTGTGTGTGTGTGTGTTGTCGGTGTGTGTGTGTGTGTTGTCGGTGTGTGTGTGTGTGTGTGTGTTGTCGGTGTGTTTGTGTGTGTGTGTTGTCGGTGTGTGTGTGTGTTGTCGGTGTGTGTGTGTGTGTTGTGTGTGTGTGTGTTGTCGGTGTGTGTGTGTTTTCGGTGTATGTGTGTGTGTGTGTGTTGTCGGTGTGTGTGTGTGT
>NW_027675502.1:1187500-1280000 GCF_965601325.2 Salmo salar | reverse complement strand
TGTGTGTGTGTGTTGTCGGTGTGTGTGTGTGTGTTGCTGGTGTTTGTGTGTGTGTGTGTTGTCGGTGTGTGTGTGTGTTGTCGGTGTGTGTGTGTGTGTGTGAGTGTGTGTTGTCGGTGTGTGTGTGTTGTCGGTGTGTGTGTGTGTGTTGTCGGTGTGTGTGTGTTGTCGGTGTGTGTGTGTGTGTGTGTTGTCGGTGTGTGTGTGTGTGTTGCTGGTGTTTGTGTGTGTGTGTGTGTTGTCGGTGTGTGTGTGTGTGTTGTCGTTGTGTGTGTGTGTGTGTGTTTGTGTGTTGTCGGTGTGTGTGTGTGTTGTCGGTGTGTGTGTGTGTGTGTGTTGTCGGTGTGTTTGTGTGTGTGTGTTGTCGGTGTGTGTGTGTGTGTGTGTTGTCGGTGTGTGTGTGTGTTGTTGGTGTGTGTGTGTTGTCGGTGTGTGTGTGTGGTGTGTGTGTGTGTGTGTTGTCGGTGTGTGTGTGTGTGTGTTGTCGGTGTGTGTGTGTGTGTTGTCGGTGTGTGTGTGTGTGTGTTGTCGGTGTGTGTGTGTGTGTTGTGTGTGTGTGTGTTGTTGGTGTGTGTGTGTGTGTGTGTTGTCGGTCTGTGTGTGTGTGTGTGTTGTCGGTGTGTGTGTGTGTGTTGTCGGTGTGTGTGTGTGTGTGTTGTCGGTGTGTGTGTGTGTTGTCGGTGTGTGTGTGTGTGTGTTGCTGGTGTGTGTGTGTGTGTGTTGTCGGTGTGTGTGTTTGTTGTCGGTGTGTGTGTGTGTGTGTGTGTGTTGTCGGTGTGTGTGTGTGTGTTGTCGGTGTGTGTGTGTGTGTTGTCGGTGTGTGTGTGTGTGTGTGTTCTCGGTGTGTGTGTGTGTGTGTGTTGTCGGTGTGTGTGTGTGTGTTGTGTTTGTGTGTGTGTTGTCGGTGTGTGTGTGTGTTGTCGGTGTGTGTGTGTGTGTGTGTTGTCGGTGTGTGTGTGTGTGTGTTGTCGGTGTGTGTGTGTGTGTTGTCGGTGTGTGTGTGTTGTCAGTGTGTGTGTGTGTGTTGTCGGTGTGTGTGTGTGTGTGTGTGTGTTGTCGGTGTGTGTGTGTGTCTGTGTTGTCGGTGTGTGTGTGTGTGTGTGTTGTCAGTGTGTGTGTGTGTTGTCGGTGTGTGTGTGTGTGTGTTGCTTTTGTGTGTGTGTGTGTGTGTGTGTTGTCGGTGTGTGTGTGTGTGTTGTCGGTGTGTGTTTGTGTGTGTTGTCGGTGTGTTTGTGTGTGTGTTGTCGGTGTGTGTGTGTGTGTGTGTGTTGTCGGTGTGTGTGTGTGTGTTGTCGGTGTGTTGTCGGTGTGTGTGTGTGTGTGTGGTCGGTGTGTGTGTGTGTGTGTTGTCGGTGTGTGTGTGTGTGTTGTCGGTGTGTGTGTGTGTGTGTTGTCGGTGTGTGTGTGTGTTGTCGGTGTGTGTGTGTGTGTGTTGTGTGTGTGTGTGTGTTGTCGGTGTGTGTGTGTGTGTGTGTGTGTTGTCGGTGTGTGTGTGTGTGTGTGTTGTCTGTGTGTGTGTGTGTGTTGCTGGTGTTTGTGTGTGTGTGTGTTGTCTTTGTGTGTGTGTGTGTTGTCGGTGTGTGTGTGTGTGTGTGTGTGTGTGTGTGTTGTCGGTGTGTGTGTGTGTGTTGTCGGTGTGTGTGTGTGTGTGTGTTGTCGGTGTGTTTGTGTGTGTGTGTTGTCGGTGTGTGTGTGTGTGTGTTGTCGGTGTGTGTGTGTGTGTTGTGTGTGTGTGTGTTGTCGGTGTGTGTGTGTGTTGTCGGTGTGTGTGTGTGTGTGTGTGTTGTCGGTGTGTGTGTGTGTGTGTGTGTGTTGTCGGTGTGTGTGTCTGTGTGGTATGTGTGTGTGTGTGTTGTCGGTGTGTGTGTGTGTGTGTTGTCCGTGTGTGTGTGTGTGTTGTGTGTGTGTGTGTTGTCAGTGTGTGTGTGTGTTGTCGGTGTGTGTGTGTGTGTGTGTGTTGTCGGTGTGTGTGTGTGTGTGTGTGTGTTGTCGGTGTGTGTGTCTGTGTGGTATGTGTGTGTGTGTGTTGTCGGTGTGTGTGTGTGTGTGTTGCCGGTGTGTGTGTGTGTGTTGTCGGTGTGTGTGTGTGTGTGTTGTCGGTGTGTGTGTGTGTGTGTGTTGTCGGTGTGTGTGTGTGTGTGTGTTGTCGGTGTGTGTGTGTGTGTTGTCGGTGTGTGTGTGTGTGTGTGTGTTGTCGGTGTGTGTGTGTGTGTTGCTGGTGTTTGTGTGTGTGTGTGTTGTCGGTGTGTGTGTGTGTTGTCGGTGTGTGTGTGTGTGTGTGTGTGTTGTCGGTGTGTGTGTGTTGTCGGTGTGTGTGTGTGTGTTGTCGGTGTGTGTGTGTTGTCGGTGTGTGTGTGTGTGTGTGTTGTCGGTGTGTGTGTGTGTGTTGCTGGTGTTTGTGTGTGTGTGTGTGTTGTCGGTGTGTGTGTGTGTGTGTGTGTGTGTTGTCGGTGTGTGTGTGTGTGTGTTGTCGGTGTGTGTGTGTGTGTTGCTGGTGTTTGTGTGTGTGTGTGTTGTTTTTGTGTGTGTGTGTGTGTTGTCGGTGTGTGTGTGTGTGTGTGTGTGTGTGTGTGTTGTCGGTGTGTGTGTGTGTGTTGTCGGTGTGTGTGTGTGTGTGTGTTGTCGGTGTGTTTGTGTGTGTGTGTTGTCGGTGTGTGTGTGTGTGTGTTGTCGGTGTGTGTGTGTGTGTTGTGTGTGTGTGTGTTGTCGGTGTGTGTGTGTGTTGTCGGTGTGTGTGTGTGTGTGTGTGTTGTCGGTGTGTGTGTGTTGTCGGTGTGTGTGTGTGTTGTCGGTGTGTGTGTGTGTGTGTGTGTGTTGTCGGTGTGTGTGTGTGTAGTCGGTGTGTGTGTGTGTGTTGTCGGTGTGTGTGTGTGTGTTGTCGGTGTGTGTGTGTGTGTGTTGTCGGTGTGTGTGTGTGTTGTCGGTGTGTGTGTGTTGTGTGTGTGTGTGTTGTCGGTGTGTGTGTGTGTTGTCGGTGTGTGTGTGTTGTGTGTGTGTGTGTTGTCGGTGTGTGTGTGTGTTGTCGGTGTGTGTGTGTGTTGTCGGTGTGTGTGTGTGTGTTGTCGGTGTGTGTGTGTGTGTGTGTGTTGTCGGTGTGTGTGTGTGTGTGTTGTCAGTGTGTGTGTGTGTGTGTGTGTGTTGTCGTTGTGTGTGTGTGTGTGTGTGTGTGTGTTGTCAGTGTGTGTGTGTGTGTTGTCGGTGTGTGTGTGTGTGTGTGTGTGTTGTCGGTGTGTGTGTGTGTCTGTGTTGTCGGTGTGTGTGTGTGTGTGTGTTGTCAGTGTGTGTGTGTGTTGTCGGTGTGTGTGTGTGTGTGTTGCTTTTGTGTGTGTGTGTGTGTGTGTGTTGTCGGTGTGTGTGTGTGTGTTGTCGGTGTGTGTTTGTGTGTGTTGTCGGTGTGTTTGTGTGTGTGTTGTCGGTGTGTGTGTGTGTGTGTGTGTTGTCGGTGTGTGTGTGTGTGTTGTCGGTGTGTTGTCGGTGTGTGTGTGTGTGTGTGTGGTCGGTGTGTGTGTGTGTGTGTTGTCGGTGTGTGTGTGTGTGTTGTCGGTGTGTGTGTGTGTGTGTTGTCGGTGTGTGTGTGTGTTGTCGGTGTGTGTGTGTGTGTGTTGTGTGTGTGTGTGTGTTGTCGGTGTGTGTGTGTGTGTGTGTGTGCTGTCGGTGTGTGTGTGTGTGTGTGTGTGTGTGTTGTCGGTGTGTGTGTGTGTGTGTGTTGTCTGTGTGTGTGTGTGTGTTGCTGGTGTTTGTGTGTGTGTGTGTTGTCTTTGTGTGTGTGTGTGTTGTCGGTGTGTGTGTGTGTGTGTGTGTGTGTGTGTTGTCGGTGTGTGTGTGTGTGTTGTCGGTGTGTGTGTGTGTGTGTGTTGTCGGTGTGTTTGTGTGTGTGTGTTGTCGGTGTGTGTGTGTGTGTGTTGTCGGTGTGTGTGTGTGTGTTGTGTGTGTGTGTGTTGTCGGTGTGTGTGTGTGTTGTCGGTGTGTGTGTGTGTGTGTGTGTTGTCGGTGTGTGTGTGTGTGTGTGTGTGTTGTCGGTGTGTGTGTCTGTGTGGTATGTGTGTGTGTGTGTTGTCGGTGTGTGTGTGTGTGTGTTGTCGGTGTGTGTGTGTGTGTTGTGTGTGTGTGTGTTGTCAGTGTGTGTGTGTGTTGTCGGTGTGTGTGTGTGTGTGTGTGTTGTCGGTGTGTGTGTGTGTGTGTGTGTGTGTTGTCGGTGTGTGTGTCTGTGTGGTATGTGTGTGTGTGTGTTGTCGGTGTGTGTGTGTGTGTGTTGCCGGTGTGTGTGTGTGTGTTGTCGGTGTGTGTGTGTGTGTGTTGTCGGTGTGTGTGTGTGTGTGTGTTGTCGGTGTGTGTGTGTGTGTGTGTTGTCGGTGTGTGTGTGTGTGTTGTCGGTGTGTGTGTGTGTGTGTGTGTTGTCGGTGTGTGTGTGTGTGTTGCTGGTGTTTGTGTGTGTGTGTGTTGTCGGTGTGTGTGTGTGTTGTCGGTGTGTGTGTGTGTGTGTGTGTGTGTGTTGTCGGTGTGTGTGTGTTGTCGGTGTGTGTGTGTGTGTTGTCGGTGTGTGTGTGTTGTCGGTGTGTGTGTGTGTGTGTGTTGTCGGTGTGTGTGTGTGTGTTGCTGGTGTTTGTGTGTGTGTGTGTGTTGTCGGTGTGTGTGTGTGTGTGTGTGTGTGTTGTCGGTGTGTGTGTGTGTGTGTTGTCGGTGTGTGTGTGTGTGTTGCTGGTGTTTGTGTGTGTGTGTGTTGTTTTTGTGTGTGTGTGTGTTGTCGGTGTGTGTGTGTGTGTGTGTGTGTGTGTTGTCGGTGTGTGTGTGTGTGTTGTCGGTGTGTGTGTGTGTGTGTGTTGTCGGTGTGTTTGTGTGTGTGTGTTGTCGGTGTGTGTGTGTGTGTGTTGTCGGTGTGTGTGTGTGTGTTGTGTGTGTGTGTGTTGTCGGTGTGTGTGTGTGTTGTCGGTGTGTGTGTGTGTGTGTGTGTTGTCGGTGTGTGTGTGTTGTCGGTGTGTGTGTGTGTTGTCGGTGTGTGTGTGTGTGTGTGTGTGTTGTCGGTGTGTGTGTGTGTAGTCGGTGTGTGTGTGTGTGTTGTCGGTGTGTGTGTGTGTGTTGTCGGTGTGTGTGTGTGTGTGTTGTCGGTGTGTGTGTGTGTTGTCGGTGTGTGTGTGTTGTGTGTGTGTGTGTTGTCGGTGTGTGTGTGTGTTGTCGGTGTGTGTGTGTTGTGTGTGTGTGTGTTGTCGGTGTGTGTGTGTGTTGTCGGTGTGTGTGTGTGTTGTCGGTGTGTGTGTGTGTGTTGTCGGTGTGTGTGTGTGTGTGTGTGTTGTCGGTGTGTGTGTGTGTGTGTTGTCAGTGTGTGTGTGTGTGTGTGTGTGTTGTCGTTGTGTGTGTGTGTGTGTGTGTGTGTGTCGTGTGTGTGTGTGTGTGTGTGTTGTCGGTGTGTGTGTGTGTTGTCGGTGTGTGTGTGTGTGTGTGTTGTCGGTGTGTTTGTGTGTGTGTGTGTGTGTTGTCGGTGTGTGTGTGTGTGTGTTGTCGGTGTGTGTGTGTGTGTTGTCGGTGTGTGTGTGTGTGTGTTGTCGGTGTGTGTGTGTGTGTGTGTGTGTTGTCGGTGTGTGTGTGTGTGTGTGTAGTCGTGTGTGTGTGTGTGTGTGTGTGTTGTCGGTGTGTGTGTGTGTGTTGTCGGTGTGTGTGTGTGTTGTCGGTGTGTGTGTTGTGTGTTTGTGTGTTGTCGGTGTGTGTGTGTGTTGTCGGTGTGTGTGTGTGTGTGTGTGTTGTCGGTGTGTGTGTGTTGTCGGTGTGTGTGTGTGTTGTCGGTGTGTGTGTGTGTGTGTGTGTTGTCGGTGTGTGTGTGTGTAGTCGGTGTGTGTGTGTGTGTTGTCGGTGTGTGTGTGTGTGTTGTCGGTGTGTGTGTGTGTGTTGTCGGTGTGTGTGTGTGTTGTCGGTGTGTGTGTTGTGTGTGTGTGTGTTGTCGGTGTGTGTGTGTGTTGTCGGTGTGTGTGTGTGTTGTCGGTGTGTGTGTGTTGTCAGTGTGTGTGTGTGTGTTGTCGGTGTGTGTGTGTGTTGTCGGTGTGTGTGTGTGTGTTGTCGGTGTGTGTGTGTGTGTTGTCGGTGTGTGTGTGTGTGTGTGTGTGGTCGTGTGTGTGTGTGTGTGTGTGTGTGTTGTCGGTGTGTATGTGTGTGTGTGTGTTGTCGGTGTGTGTGTGTGTGTGTGTCGGTGTGTGTGTGTGTGTTGTCGGTGTGTTTGTGTGTGTGTGTTGTCGGTGTGTGTGTGTGTTGTCGGTGTGTGTGTGTGTTGTCGGTGTGTGTGTGTTGTGTGTGTGTGTGTTGTCGGTGTGTGTGTGTGTTGTCGGTGTGTGTGTGTGTGTTGTCGGTGTGTGTGTGTGTGTTGTCGGTGTGTGTGTGTGTGTGTGTGTGTGTTGTCGGTGTGTGTGTGTGTGTGTGTGTGTTGTCAGTGTGTGTGTGTGTGTGTGTGTGTGTGTTGTCGTTGTGTGTGTGTGTGTGTGTGTGTGTGTTGGCGGTGTGTGTGTGTGTGTGTTGTCGGTGTGTGTGTGTGTGTTGTCGGTGTGTGTGTGTTGTCAGTGTGTGTGTGTGTGTTGTCGGTGTGTGTGTGTGTTGTCGGTGTGTGTGTGTGTGTTGTCGGTGTGTGTGTGTGTGTTGTCGGTGTGTGTGTGTGTGTGTTGTCGGTGTGTGTGTGTGTGTGTGTGTGTTGTCAGTGTGTGTGTGTGTGTGTGTGTGTGTGTTGTCGGTGTGTGTGTGTGTGTGTGTGTTGTCGGTGTGTGTGTGTGTGTTGTCGGTGTGTGTGTGTGTGTGTTGTCGGTGTGTTTGTGTGTGTGTGTTGTCGGTGTGTGTGTGTGTTGTCGGTGTGTGTGTGTGTTGTCGGTGTGTGTGTGTTGTGTGTGTGTGTGTTGTCGGTGTGTGTGTGTGTTGTCGGTGTGTGTGTGTGTGTTGTCGGTGTGTGTGTGTGTGTTGTCGGTGTGTGTGTGTGTGTGTGTGTGTGTTGTCGGTGTGTGTGTGTGTGTGTGTGTGTTGTCAGTGTGTGTGTGTGTGTGTGTGTGTGTGTGTTGTCGTTGTGTGTGTGTGTGTGTGTGTGTGTGTGTTGGCGGTGTGTGTGTGTGTGTGTTGTCGGTGTGTGTGTGTGTGTTGTCGGTGTGTGTGTGTGTGTGTTGTCGGTGTGTTTGTGTGTGTGTGTTGTCGGTGTGTGTGTGTGTGTGTTGTCAGTGTGTGTGTGTGTTGTGTGTGTGTGTGTTGTCGGTGTGTGTGTGTGTGTGTTGTCGGTGTGTGTGTGTGTGTGTGTTGTCGGTGTGTGTGTGTGTGTTGTCGGTGTGTGTGTGTGTGTTGTAAGTGTGTGTGTGTTGTCGGTGTGTGTGTGTGTGTGTTGCCGGTGTGTGTGTGTTGTAAGTGTGTGTGTGTGTGTGTTGTCGGTGTGTGTGTGTGTGTGTGTTGTCGGTGTGTGTGTGTGTGTTGTCGGTGTGTGTGTGTGTGTGTGTGTGTTGTCGGTGTGTGTGTGTGTGTTGTCGGTGTGTGTGTGTGTGTGTTGTCGGTGTGTTTGTGTGTGTGTGTTGTCTGTGTGTGTGTGTGTGTGTTGTCGGTGTGTGTGTGTGTTGTGTGTGTGTGTGTTGTCGGTGTGTGTGTGTGTTGTCGGTGTGTGTGTGTGTGTGTGTGTGTGTTGTCGGTGTGTGTGTGTGTGTTGTCGGTGTGTGTGTGTGTTGTGTGTGTGTGTGTTGTCGGTGTGTGTGTGTGTTGCCGGTGTGTGTGTGTTGTCGGTGTGTGTGTGTGTGTGTGTTGTCGGTGTGTGTGTGTGTGTGTGTTGTTGGTGTGTGTGTGTGTGTTGTCGGTGTGTGTGTGTGTGTTGTCGGTGTGTGTGTGTGTGTGTTGTCGGTGTGTGTGTGTGTAGTCGGTGTGTGTGTGTGTGTGTGTTGTCGGTGTGTGTGTGTGTGTTGTCGGTGTGTGTGTGTGTGTGTGTTGTCGGTGTGTGTGTGTGTTGTCGGTGTGTGTGTTGTGTGTGTGTGTGTGTGTTGTCGGTGTGTGTGTGTGTTGTCGGTGTGTGTGTTGTCCGTGTGTGTGTGTTGCCGGTGTGTGTGTGTGTGTTGTCGGTGTGTGTGTGTGTGTGTGTGTTGTCGGTGTGTGTGTGTGTTGTCGGTGTGTGTGTGTGTGTGTGTTGTCGGTGTGTGTGTGTGTGTGTGTGTTGTCGGTGTGTGTGTGTGTGTTGTCGGTGTATGTGTGTGTGTTGTCGGTGTGTGTGTGTGTGTGTTGTCGGTGTGTGTGTGTGTGTGTGTTGTCAGTGTGTGTGTGTGTGTGTTGTCGGTGTGTGTGTGTTTATGTGTTGTCGGTGTGTGTGTGTGTGTTGTCGGTGTGTGTGTGTGTGTGTGTTGTCGGTGTGTGTGTGTGTTGTTGGTGTGTGTGTGTTGTCGGTGTGTGTGTGTGTGTGTGTGTTGTCGGTGTGTGTGTGTGTGTGTTGTCGGTGTGTGTGTGTGTGTTGTCGGTGTGTGTGTGTGTGTGTTGTCGGTGTGTGTGTGTGTGTTGTGTGTGTGTGTGTTGTCGGTGTGTGTGTGTGTGTGTGTTGTCGGTGTGTGTGTGTGTGTGTGTTGTCGGTGTGTGTGTGTGTGTTGTCGGTGTGTGTGTGTGTGTGTTGTCGGTGTGTGTGTGTGTTGTCGGTGTGTGTGTGTGTGTGTTGCTGGTGTGTGTGTGTGTGTGTTGTCGGTGTGTGTGTTTGTTGTCGGTGTGTGTGTGTGTGTGTGTGTGTGTGTGTTGTCGGTGTGTGTGTGTGTGTTGTCGGTGTGTGTGTGTGTGTTGTCGGTGTGTGTGTGTGTGTGTGTTCTCGGTGTGTGTGTGTGTGTGTGTTGTCGGTGTGTGTGTGTGTGTTGTGTGTGTGTGTGTGTTGTCGGTGTGTGTGTGTGTTGTCGGTGTGTGTGTGTGTGTGTGTTGTCGGTGTGTGTGTGTGTGTGTTGTCGGTGTGTGTGTGTGTGTGTTGTCGGTGTGTGTGTGTTGTCAGTGTGTGTGTGTGTGTTGTCGGTGTGTGTGTGTGTGTGTGTGTGTTGTCGGTGTGTGTGTGTGTCTGTGTTGTCGGTGTGTGTGTGTGTGTGTTGTCAGTGTGTGTGTGTGTTGTCGGTGTGTGTGTGTGTGTGTTGCTGGTGTGTGTGTGTGTGTGTGTGTGTTGTCGGTGTGTGTGTGTGTGTTGTCGGTGTGTGTTTGTGTGTGTTGTCGGTGTGTTTGTGTGTGTGTTGTCGGTGTGTGTGTGTGTGTGTGTGTTGTCGGTGTGTGTGTGTGTGTTGTCGGTGTGTTGTCGGTGTGTGTGTGTGTGTGTGGTCGGTGTGTGTGTGTGTGTGTTGTCGGTGTGTGTGTGTGTGTTGTCGGTGTGTGTGTGTGTGTGTTGTCGGTGTGTGTGTGTGTGTTGTCGGTGTGTGTGTGTGTGTGTTGTGTGTGTGTGTGTGTTGTCGGTGTGTGTGTGTGTGTGTGCTGTTGGTGTGTGTGTGTGTGTGTGTGTGTGTGTGTGTTGTCGGTGTGTGTGTGTGTGTGTGTGTGTTGTCGGTGTGTGTGTGTGTGTTGCTGGTGTTTGTGTGTGTGTGTGTTGTCTTTGTGTGTGTGTGTGTTGTCGGTGTGTGTGTGTGTGTGTGTGTGTGTGTGTTGTCGGTGTGTGTGTGTGTGTTGTCGGTGTGTGTGTGTGTGTGTGTTGTCGGTGTGTTTGTGTGTGTGTGTTGTCGGTGTGTGTGTGTGTGTGTTGTCGGTGTGTGTGTGTGTGTTGTGTGTGTGTGTGTTGTCGGTGTGTGTGTGTGTTGTCGGTGTGTGTGTGTGTGTGTGTGTTGTCGGTGTGTGTGTGTGTGTGTGTGTGTTGTCGGTGTGTGTGTCTGTGTGGTATGTGTGTGTGTGTGTTGTCGGTGTGTGTGTGTGTGTGTTGTCGGTGTGTGTGTGTGTGTTGTGTGTGTGTGTGTTGTCAGTGTGTATGTGTGTTGTCGGTGTGTGTGTGTGTGTGTTGTCGGTGTGTGTGTGTGTGTGTGTGTGTTGTCGGTGTGTGTGTCTGTGTGGTATGTGTGTGTGTGTGTTGTCAGTGTGTGTGTGTGTGTGTTGCCGGTGTGTGTGTGTGTGTTGTCGGTGTGTGTGTGTGTGTGTTGTCGGTGTGTGTGTGTGTGTGTGTTGTCGGTGTGTGTGTGTGTGTGTGTTGTCGGTGTGTGTGTGTGTGTTGTCGGTGTGTGTGTGTGTGTGTTGTCGGTGTGTGTGTGTGTGTTGCTGGTGTTTGTGTGTGTGTGTGTTGTCGGTGTGTGTGTGTGTTGTCGGTGTGTGTGTGTGTGTGTGTGTTGTCGGTGTGTGTGTGTTGTCGGTGTGTGTGTGTGTGTTGTCGGTGTGTGTGTGTTGTCGGTGTGTGTGTGTGTGTGTGTTGTCGGTGTGTGTGTGTGTGTTGCTGGTGTTTGTGTGTGTCTGTGTGTTGTCGGTGTGTGTGTGTGTGTTGTCGTTGTGTGTGTGTGTGTGTGTTTGTGTGTTGTCGGTGTGTGTGTGTGTTGTCGGTGTGTGTGTGTGTTGTCGGTGTGTTTGTGTGTGTGTGTTGTCGGTGTGTGTGTGTGTGTTGTCGGTGTGTGTGTGTGTTGTTGGTGTGTGTGTGTTGTCGGTGTGTGTGTGTGTGTGTGTGTGTGTTGTCGGTGTGTGTGTGTGTGTGTGTGTGTTGTCGGTGTGTGTGTGTGTGTGTTGTCGGTGTGTGTGTGTGTGTGTTGTCGGTGTGTGTGTGTGTTGTGTGTGTGTGTGTTGTCGGTGTGTGTGTGTGTGTGTGTTGTCGGTGTGTGTGTGTGTGTGTGTTGTCGGTGTGTGTGTGTGTGTTGTCGGTGTGTGTGTGTGTGTGTTGTCGGTGTGTGTGTGTGTTGTCGGTGTGTGTGTGTGTGTGTTGCTGGTGTGTGTGTGTGTGTGTTGTCGGTGTGTGTGTTTGTTGTCGGTGTGTGTGTGTGTGTGTGTGTGTGTGTTGTCGGTGTGTGTGTGTGTGTTGTCGGTGTGTGTGTGTGTGTTGTCGGTGTGTGTGTGTGTGTGTGTTCTCGGTGTGTGTGTGTGTGTGTGTTGTCGGTGTGTGTGTGTGTGTTGTGTGTGTGTGTGTGTTGTCGGTGTGTGTGTGTGTTGTCGGTGTGTGTGTGTGTGTGTGTTGTCGGTGTGTGTGTGTGTGTGTTGTCGGTGTGTGTGTGTGTGTGTTGTCGGTGTGTGTGTGTTGTCAGTGTGTGTGTGTGTGTTGTCGGTGTGTGTGTGTGTGTGTGTGTGTTGTCGGTGTGTGTGTGTGTCTGTGTTGTCGGTGTGTGTGTGTGTGTGTGTTGTCAGTGTGTGTGTGTGTTGTCGGTGTGTGTGTGTGTGTGTTGCTGGTGTGTGTGTGTGTGTGTGTGTGTTGTCGGTGTGTGTGTGTGTGTTGTCGGTGTGTGTTTGTGTGTGTTGTCGGTGTGTTTGTGTGTGTGTTGTTGGTGTGTGTGTGTGTGTGTGTGTTGTCGGTGTGTGTGTGTGTGTGTTGTCGGTGTGTGTGTGTGTTGTCGGTGTGTGTGTGTGTGTGTTGTGTGTGTGTGTGTGTTGTCGGTGTGTGTGTGTGTGTGTGGTGCTGTCGGTGTGTGTGTGTGTGTGTGTGTGTGTTGTCAGTGTGTGTGTGTGTGTGTGTTGTCGGTGTGTGTGTGTGTGTTGCTGGTGTTTGTGTGTGTGTGTGTTGTCTTTGTGTGTGTGTGTGTTGTCGGTGTGTGTGTGTGTGTGTGTGTGTGTGTGTGTGTGTGTGTTGTCGGTGTGTGTGTGTGTGTTGTCGGTGTGTGTGTGTGTGTGTGTTGTCGGTGTGTTTGTGTGTGTGTGTTGTCGGTGTGTGTGTGTGTGTGTTGTCGGTGTGTGTGTGTGTGTTGTGTGTGTGTGTGTGTTGTCGGTGTGTGTGTGTGTTGTCGGTGTGTGTGTGTGTGTGTGTGTTGTCGGTGTGTGTGTGTGTGTGTGTGTGTTGTCGGTGTGTGTGTCTGTGTGGTATGTGTGTGTGTGTGTTGTCGGTGTGTGTGTGTGTGTGTTGTCGGTGTGTGTGTGTGTGTTGTGTGTGTGTGTGTTGTCAGTGTGTGTGTGTGTTGTCGGTGTGTGTGTGTGTGTGTGTGTTGTCGGTGTGTGTGTGTGTGTGTGTGTGTTGTCGGTGTGTGTGTCTGTGTGGTATGTGTGTGTGTGTGTTGTCGGTGTGTGTGTGTGTGTGTTGCCGGTGTGTGTGTGTGTGTTGTCGGTGTGTGTGTGTGTGTGTTGTCGGTGTGTGTGTGTGTGTGTGTTGTCGGTGTGTGTGTGTGTGTGTGTTGTCGGTGTGTGTGTGTGTTGTCGGTGTGTGTGTGTGTGTGTGTGTTGTCGGTGTGTGTGTGTGTGTTGCTGGTGTTTGTGTGTGTGTGTGTTGTCGGTGTGTGTGTGTGTTGTCGGTGTGTGTGTGTGTGTGTGTGTGTGTGTTGTCGGTGTGTGTGTGTTGTCGGTGTGTGTGTGTGTGTTGTCGGTGTGTGTGTGTTGTCGGTGTGTGTGTGTGTGTGTGTTGTCGGTGTGTGTGTGTGTGTGTTGTCGGTGTGTGTGTGTGTGTGTGTGTTGTCGGTGTGTGTGTGTGTGTTGCTGGTGTTTGTGTGTGTGTGTGTTGTCGGTGTGTGTGTGTGTTGTCGGTGTGTGTGTGTGTGTGTGTGTGTGTGTTGTCGGTGTGTGTGTGTTGTCGGTGTGTGTGTGTGTGTTGTCGGTGTGTGTGTGTTGTCGGTGTGTGTGTGTGTGTGTGTTGTCGGTGTGTGTGTGTGTGTGTTGTCGGTGTGTGTGTGTGTGTTGTGTGTGTGTGTGTTGTCAGTGTGTATGTGTGTTGTCGGTGTGTGTGTGTGTGTGTGTGTTGTCGGTGTGTGTGTGTCTGTGTGTGTGTTGTCGGTGTGTGTGTCTGTGTGGTATGTGTGTGTGTGTGTTGTCAGTGTGTGTGTGTGTGTGTTGCCGGTGTGTGTGTGTGTGTGTTGTCGGTGTGTGTGTGTGTGTGTTGTCGGTGTGTGTGTGTGTGTGTGTTGTCGGTGTGTGTGTGTGTGTGTGTTGTCGGTGTGTGTGTGTGTGTTGTCGGTGTGTGTGTGTGTGTGTGTGTTGTCGGTGTGTGTGTGTGTGTTGCTGGTGTTTGTGTGTGTGTGTGTTGTCGGTGTGTGTGTGTGTTGTCGGTGTGTGTGTGTGTGTGTGTGTTGTCGGTGTGTGTGTGTTGTCGGTGTGTGTGTGTGTGTTGTCGGTGTGTGTGTGTTGTCGGTGTGTGTGTGTGTGTGTGTTGTCGGTGTGTGTGTGTGTGTTGCTGGTGTTTGTGTGTGTCTGTGTGTTGTCGGTGTGTGTGTGTGTGTTGTCGTTGTGTGTGTGTGTGTGTGTTTGTGTGTTGTCGGTGTGTGTGTGTGTTGTCGGTGTGTGTGTGTGTTGTCGGTGTGTTTGTGTGTGTGTGTTGTCGGTGTGTGTGTGTGTGTTGTCGGTGTGTGTGTGTGTTGTTGGTGTGTGTGTGTTGTCGGTGTGTGTGTGTGTGTGTGTGTGTGTTGTCGGTGTGTGTGTGTGTGTGTTGTCGGTGTGTGTGTGTGTGTTGTCGGTGTGTGTGTGTGTGTGTTGTCGGTGTGTGTGTGTGTGTTGTGTGTGTGTGTGTTGTCGGTGTGTGTGTGTGTGTGTTGTCGGTGTGTGTGTGTGTGTGTGTTGTCGGTGTGTGTGTGTGTGTTGTCGGTGTGTGTGTGTGTGTGTTGTCGGTGTGTGTGTGTGTTGTCGGTGTGTGTGTGTGTGTGTTGCTGGTGTGTGTGTGTGTGTGTTGTCGGTGTGTGTGTTTGTTGTCGGTGTGTGTGTGTGTGTGTGTGTGTGTGTTGTCGGTGTGTGTGTGTGTGTTGTCGGTGTGTGTGTGTGTGTTGTCGGTGTGTGTGTGTGTGTGTGTTCTCGGTGTGTGTGTGTGTGTGTGTTGTCGGTGTGTGTGTGTGTGTTGTGTGTGTGTGTGTGTTGTCGGTGTGTGTGTGTGTTGTCGGTGTGTGTGTGTGTGTGTGTTGTCGGTGTGTGTGTGTGTGTGTTGTCGGTGTGTGTGTGTGTGTGTTGTCGGTGTGTGTGTGTTGTCAGTGTGTGTGTGTGTGTTGTCGGTGTGTGTGTGTGTGTGTGTGTGTTGTCGGTGTGTGTGTGTGTCTGTGTTGTCGGTGTGTGTGTGTGTGTGTGTTGTCAGTGTGTGTGTGTGTTGTCGGTGTGTGTGTGTGTGTGTTGCTGGTGTGTGTGTGTGTGTGTGTGTGTTGTCGGTGTGTGTGTGTGTGTTGTCGGTGTGTGTTTGTGTGTGTTGTCGGTGTGTTTGTGTGTGTGTTGTTGGTGTGTGTGTGTGTGTGTGTGTTGTCGGTGTGTGTGTGTGTGTTGTCGGTGTGTTGTCGGTGTGTGTGTGTGTGTGTGGTCGGTGTGTGTGTGTGTGTGTTGTCGGTGTGTGTGTGTGTGTTGTCGGTGTGTGTGTGTGTGTGTTGTCGGTGTGTGTGTGTGTTGTCGGTGTGTGTGTGTGTGTGTTGTGTGTGTGTGTGTGTTGTCGGTGTGTGTGTGTGTGTGTGTGTGCTGTCGGTGTGTGTGTGTGTGTGTGTGTGTGTGTTGTCAGTGTGTGTGTGTGTGTGTGTTGTCGGTGTGTGTGTGTGTGTTGCTGGTGTTTGTGTGTGTGTGTGTTGTCTTTGTGTGTGTGTGTGTTGTCGGTGTGTGTGTGTGTGTGTGTGTGTGTGTGTGTGTGTTGTCGGTGTGTGTGTGTGTGTTGTCGGTGTGTGTGTGTGTGTGTGTTGTCGGTGTGTTTGTGTGTGTGTGTTGTCGGTGTGTGTGTGTGTGTGTTGTCGGTGTGTGTGTGTGTGTTGTGTGTGTGTGTGTTGTCGGTGTGTGTGTGTGTTGTCGGTGTGTGTGTGTGTGTGTGTGTTGTCGGTGTGTGTGTGTGTGTGTGTGTGTTGTCGGTGTGTGTGTCTGTGTGGTAAGTGTGTGTGTGTGTTGTCGGTGTGTGTGTGTGTGTGTTGTCGGTGTGTGTGTGTGTGTTGTGTGTGTGTGTGTTGTCAGTGTGTGTGTGTGTTGTCGGTGTGTGTGTGTGTGTGTGTTGTCGGTGTGTGTGTCTGTGTGGTATGTGTGTGTGTGTGTTGTCGGTGTGTGTGTGTGTTGCCGGTGTGTGTGTGTGTGTTGTCGGTGTGTGTGTGTGTGTGTTGTCGGTGTGTGTGTGTGTGTGTGTTGTCGGTGTGTGTGTGTGTGTTGTCGGTGTGTGTGTGTGTGTGTGTGTTGTCGGTGTGTGTGTGTGTGTTGCTGGTGTTTGTGTGTGTGTGTGTTGTCGGTGTGTGTGTGTGTTGTCGGTGTGTGTGTGTGTGTGTGTGTGTGTGTTGTCGGTGTGTGTGTGTTGTCGGTGTGTGTGTGTGTGTTGTCGGTGTGTGTGTGTTGTCGGTGTGTGTGTGTGTGTGTTGTAATGTGTGTGTGTGTGTGTTGCTGGTGTTTGTGTGTGTGTGTGTGTTGTCGGTGTGTGTGTGTGTGTTGTCGTTGTGTGTGTGTGTGTGTGTTTGTGTGTTGTCGGTGTGTGTGTGTGTTGTCGGTGTGTGTGTGTGTGTTGTCGGTGTGTGTGTGTGTGTGTTGTCGGTGTGTGTGTGTTGTCAGTGTGTGTGTGTGTGTTGTCGGTGTGTGTGTGTGTGTGTGTTGTCGGTGTGTGTGTGTGTCTGTGTTGTCGGTGTGTGTGTGTGTGTTGTCAGTGTGTGTGTGTGTTGTCGGTGTGTGTGTGTGTGTGTTGCTGGTGTGTGTGTGTGTGTGTGTGTGTTGTCGGTGTGTGTGTGTGTGTTGTCGGTGTGTGTTTGTGTGTGTTGTCGGTGTGTTTGTGTGTGTGTTGTCGGTGTGTGTGTGTGTGTTGTGTTGTCGGTGTGTGTGTGTGTGTTGTCGGTGTGTTGTCGGTGTGTGTGTGTGTGTGTGGTCGGTGTGTGTGTGTGTGTGTTGTCGGTGTGTGTGTGTGTGTTGTCGGTGTGTGTGTGTGTGTGTTGTCGGTGTGTGTGTGTGTTGTCGGTGTGTGTGTGTGTGTGTTGTGTGTGTGTGTGTGTTGTCGGTGTGTGTGTGTGTGTGTGTGTGTGCTGTCGGTGTGTGTGTGTGTGTGTGTGTGTGTGTGTGTTGTCGGTGTGTGTGTGTGTGTGTGTGTGTTGTCGGTGTGTGTGTGTGTGTTGCTGGTGTTTGTGTGTGTGTGTGTTGTCTTTGTGTGTGTGTTTGTGTTGTCGGTGTGTGTGTGTGTGTGTGTGTGTGTGTGTGTGTTGTCGGTGTGTGTGTGTGTGTTGTCGGTGTGTGTGTGTGTGTGTTGTCGGTGTGTTTGTGTGTGTGTGTTGTCGGTGTGTGTGTGTGTGTGTTGTCGGTGTGTGTGTGTGTGTTGTGTGTGTGTGTGTTGTCGGTGTGTGTGTGTGTTGTCGGTGTGTGTGTGTGTGTGTGTGTGTTGTCGGTGTGTGTGTGTGTGTGTGTGTTGTCGGTGTGTGTGTCTGTGTGGTATGTGTGTGTGTGTGTGTTGTCGGTGTGTGTGTGTGTGTGTTGTCGGTGTGTGTGTGTGTGTTGTGTGTGTGTGTGTTGTCAGTGTGTATGTGTGTTGTCGGTGTGTGTGTGTGTGTGTGTGTTGTCGGTGTGTGTGTGTGTGTGTGTGTGTTGTCGGTGTGTGTGTCTGTGTGGTATGTGTGTGTGTGTGTTGTCGGTGTGTGTGTGTGTGTGTTGCCGGTGTGTGTGTGTGTGTTGTCGGTGTGTGTGTGTGTGTGTTGTCGGTGTGTGTGTGTGTGTGTGTTGTCGGTGTGTGTGTGTGTGTGTGTTGTCGGTGTGTGTGTGTGTGTTGTCGGTGTGTGTGTGTGTGTGTGTTGTCGGTGTGTGTGTGTGTGTTGCTGGTGTTTGTGTGTGTGTGTGTTGTCGGTGTGTGTGTGTGTTGTCGGTGTGTGTGTGTGTGTGTGTGTGTGTGTGTGTGTGTTGTCGGTGTGTGTGTATGGTCGGTGTGTGTGTGTGTGTTGTCGGTGTGTGTGTGTTGTCAGTGTGTGTGTGTGTGTGTGTTGTCGGTGTGTGTGTGTGTGTTGCTGGTGTTTGTGTGTGTGTGTGTGTTGTCGGTGTGTGTGTGTGTGTTGTCGTTGTGTGTGTGTGTGTGTTGTCGGTGTGTGTGTGTGTGTTGTGTGTGTGTGTGTTGTCAGTGTGTGTGTGTGTTGTCGGTGTGTGTGTGTGTGTGTGTTGTCGGTGTGTGTGTGTGTGTGTGTGTGTTGTCGGTGTGTGTGTCTGTGTGGTATGTGTGTGTGTGTGTTGTCGGTGTGTGTGTGTGTGTGTTGCCGGTGTGTGTGTGTGTGTTGTCGGTGTGTGTGTGTGTGTGTTGTCGGTGTGTGTGTGTGTGTGTGTTGTCGGTGTGTGTGTGTGTGTGTGTTGTCGGTGTGTGTGTGTGTGTTGTCGGTGTGTGTGTGTGTGTGTGTGTTGTCGGTGTGTGTGTGTGTGTTGCTGGTGTTTGTGTGTGTGTGTGTTGTCGGTGTGTGTGTGTGTTGTCGGTGTGTGTGTGTGTGTGTGTGTGTGTGTTGTCGGTGTGTGTGTGTTGTCGGTGTGTGTGTGTGTGTTGTCGGTGTGTGTGTGTTGTCGGTGTGTGTGTGTGTGTGTGTTGTAATGTGTGTGTGTGTGTGTTGCTGGTGTTTGTGTGTGTGTGTGTGTTGTCGGTGTGTGTGTGTGTGTTGTCGTTGTGTGTGTGTGTGTGTGTTTGTGTGTTGTCGGTGTGTGTGTGTGTTGTCGGTGTGTGTGTGTGTGTTGTCGGTGTGTGTGTGTGTGTGTTGTCGGTGTGTGTGTGTTGTCAGTGTGTGTGTGTGTGTTGTCGGTGTGTGTGTGTGTGTGTGTTGTCGGTGTGTGTGTGTGTCTGTGTTGTCGGTGTGTGTGTGTGTGTTGTCAGTGTGTGTGTGTGTTGTCGGTGTGTGTGTGTGTGTGTTGCTGGTGTGTGTGTGTGTGTGTGTGTGTTGTCGGTGTGTGTGTGTGTGTTGTCGGTGTGTGTTTGTGTGTGTTGTCGGTGTGTTTGTGTGTGTGTTGTCGGTGTGTGTGTGTGTGTGTGTGTTGTCGGTGTGTGTGTGTGTGTTGTCGGTGTGTTGTCGGTGTGTGTGTGTGTGTGTGGTCGGTGTGTGTGTGTGTGTGTTGTCGGTGTGTGTGTGTGTGTTGTCGGTGTGTGTGTGTGTGTGTTGTCGGTGTGTGTGTGTGTTGTCGGTGTGTGTGTGTGTGTGTTGTGTGTGTGTGTGTGTTGTCGGTGTGTATGTGTGTGTGTGTGTGCTGTCGGTGTGTGTGTGTGTGTGTGTGTGTGTGTTGTCGGTGTGTGTGTGTGTGTGTGTGTGTTGTCGGTGTGTGTGTGTGTGTTGCTGGTGTTTGTGTGTGTGTGTGTTGTCGGTGTGTGTGTGTGTGTGTGTGTGTGTGTGTGTGTGTTGTCGGTGTGTGTGTGTGTGTTGTCGGTGTGTGTGTGTGTGTGTGTTGTCGGTGTGTTTGTGTGTGTGTGTTGTCGGTGTGTGTGTGTGTGTGTTGTCGGTGTGTGTGTGTGTGTTGTGTGTGTGTGTGTTGTCGGTGTGTGTGTGTGTTGTCGGTGTGTGTGTGTGTGTGTGTGTTGTCGGTGTGTGTGTGTGTGTGTGTGTGTTGTCGGTGTGTGTGTCTGTGTGGTATGTGTGTGTGTGTGTTGTCGGTGTGTGTGTGTGTGTGTTGTCGGTGTGTGTGTGTGTGTTGTGTGTGTGTGTGTTGTCAGTGTGTATGTGTGTTGTCGGTGTGTGTGTGTGTGTGTGTGTTGTCGGTGTGTGTGTGTGTGTGTGTGTGTTGTCGGTGTGTGTGTCTGTGTGGTATGTGTGTGTGTGTGTTGTCGGTGTGTGTGTGTGTGTGTTGCCGGTGTGTGTGTGTGTGTTGTCGGTGTGTGTGTGTGTGTGTTGTCGGTGTGTGTGTGTGTGTGTGTTGTCGGTGTGTGTGTGTGTGTGTGTTGTCGGTGTGTGTGTGTGTGTTGTCGGTGTGTGTGTGTGTGTGTGTTGTCGGTGTGTGTGTGTGTGTTGCTGGTGTTTGTGTGTGTGTGTGTTGTCGGTGTGTGTGTGTGTTGTCGGTGTGTGTGTGTGTGTGTGTGTGTGTGTGTGTGTGTGTGTGTGTTGTCGGTGTGTGTGTGTGTTGTTGGTGTGTGTGTGTTGTCGGTGTGTGTGTGTGTGTGTGTGTTGTCGGTGTGTGTGTGTGTGTGTTGTCGGTGTGTGTGTGTGTGTTGTCGGTGTGTGTGTGTGTGTGTTGTCGGTGTGTGTGTGTGTGTTGTGTGTGTGTGTGTTGTCGGTGTGTGTGTGTGTGTGTGTTGTCGGTGTGTGTGTGTGTGTTGTCGGTGTGTGTGTGTGTTGTCGGTGTGTGTGTGTGTGTGTGTTGCTGGTGTGTGTGTGTGTGTGTTGTCGGTGTGTGTGTTTGTTGTCGGTGTGTGTGTGTGTGTGTGTGTGTGTGTTGTCGGTGTGTGTGTGTGTGTTGTCGGTGTGTGTGTGTGTGTTGTCGGTGTGTGTGTGTGTGTGTGTTCTCGGTGTGTGTGTGTGTGTGTGTTGTCGGTGTGTGTGTGTGTGTTGTGTGTGTGTGTGTGTTGTCGGTGTGTGTGTGTGTTGTCGGTGTGTGTGTGTGTGTGTGTGTTGTCGGTGTGTGTGTGTGTGTGTGTGTGTTGTCGGTGTGTGTGTGTGTGTTGCTGGTGTTTGTGTGTGTGTGTGTGTGTGTGTGTGTTGTCGGTGTGTGTGTGTGTGTGTGTGTGTTGTCGGTGTGTGTGTGTGTGTTGCTGGTGTTTGTGTGTGTGTGTGTTGTCTTTGTGTGTGTGTGTGTTGTCGGTGTGTGTGTGTGTGTGTGTGTGTGTGTGTTGTCGGTGTGTGTGTGTGTGTGTGTTGTCGGTGTGTGTGTGTGTGTGTGTTGTCGGTGTGTTTGTGTGTGTGTGTGTGTGTGTGTGTTGTCGGTGTGTGTGTGTGTGTTGTGTGTGTGTGTGTTGTCGGTGTGTGTGTGTGTTGTCGGTGTGTGTGTGTGTGTGTGTGTTGTCGGTGTGTGTGTGTGTGTGTGTGTGTTGTCGGTGTGTGTGTCTGTGTGGTATGTGTGTGTGTGTGTTGTCGGTGTGTGTGTGTGTGTGTTGTCGGTGTGTGTGTGTGTGTTGTGTGTGTGTGTGTTGTCAGTGTGTATGTGTGTTGTCGGTGTGTGTGTGTGTGTGTGTGTTGTCGGTGTGTGTGTGTGTGTGTGTGTGTTGTCGGTGTGTGTGTCTGTGTGGTATGTGTGTGTGTGTGTTGTCGGTGTGTGTGTGTGTGTGTTGCCGGTGTGTGTGTGTGTGTTGTCGGTGTGTGTGTGTGTGTGTTGTCGGTGTGTGTGTGTGTGTGTGTTGTCGGTGTGTGTGTGTGTGTGTGTTGTCGGTGTGTGTGTGTGTGTGTGTGTTGTCGGTGTGTGTGTGTGTGTGTTGCTGGTGTTTGTGTGTGTGTGTGTTGTCGGTGTGTGTGTGTGTTGTCGGTGTGTGTGTGTGTGTGTGTGTGTGTGTTGTCGGTGTGTGTGTGTTGTCGGTGTGTGTGTGTGTGTTGTCGGTGTGTGTGTGTTGTCGGTGTGTGTGTGTGTGTGTGTTGTCGGTGTGTGTGTGTGTGTTGCTGGTGTTTGTGTGTGTGTGTGTGTTGTCGGTGTGTGTGTGTGTGTTGTCGTTGTGTGTGTGTGTGTGTGTTTGTGTGTTGTCGGTGTGTGTGTGTGTTGTCGGTGTGTGTGTGTGTGTGTGTTGTCGGTGTGTGTGTGTGTGTGTGTTGTCGGTGTGTGTGTGTGTTGTTGGTGTGTGTGTGTTGTCGGTGTGTGTGTGTGTGTGTGTGTTGTCGGTGTGTGTGTGTGTGTGTGTTGTCAGTGTGTGTGTGTGTTGTCGGTGTGTGTGTGTGTGTGTGTTGCTGGTGTGTGTGTGTTTGTGTGTGTGTTGTCGGTGTGTGTGTGTGTGTTGTCGGTGTGTGTGTGTGTGTGTTGTCGGTGTGTGTGTGTGTTGTCGGTGTGTGTGTGTGTGTGTTGTGTGTGTGTGTGTGTTGTCGGTGTGTGTGTGTGTGTGTGTGTGTGCTGTCGGTGTGTGTGTGTGTGTGTGTGTGTGTGTGTGTTGTCGGTGTGTGTGTGTGTGTGTGTGTGTTGTCGGTGTGTGTGTGTGTGTTGCTGGTGTTTGTGTGTGTGTGTGTTGTCTTTGTGTGTGTGTTTGTGTTGTCGGTGTGTGTGTGTGTGTGTGTGTGTGTGTGTGTGTTGTCGGTGTGTGTGTGTGTGTTGTCGGTGTGTGTGTGTGTGTGTTGTCGGTGTGTTTGTGTGTGTGTGTTGTCGGTGTGTGTGTGTGTGTGTGTGTTGTCGGTGTGTGTGTGTGTGTTGTGTGTGTGTGTGTTGTCGGTGTGTGTGTGTGTTGTCGGTGTGTGTGTGTGTGTGTGTGTGTTGTCGGTGTGTGTGTGTGTGTGTGTGTTGTCGGTGTGTGTGTCTGTGTGGTATGTGTGTGTGTGTGTGTTGTCGGTGTGTGTGTGTGTGTGTTGTCGGTGTGTGTGTGTGTGTTGTGTGTGTGTGTGTTGTCAGTGTGTATGTGTGTTGTCGGTGTGTGTGTGTGTGTGTGTGTTGTCGGTGTGTGTGTGTGTGTGTGTGTGTTGTCGGTGTGTGTGTCTGTGTGGTATGTGTGTGTGTGTGTTGTCGGTGTGTGTGTGTGTGTGTTGCCGGTGTGTGTGTGTGTGTTGTCGGTGTGTGTGTGTGTGTGTTGTCGGTGTGTGTGTGTGTGTGTGTTGTCGGTGTGTGTGTGTGTGTGTGTTGTCGGTGTGTGTGTGTGTGTTGTCGGTGTGTGTGTGTGTGTGTGTTGTCGGTGTGTGTGTGTGTGTTGCTGGTGTTTGTGTGTGTGTGTGTTGTCGGTGTGTGTGTGTGTTGTCGGTGTGTGTGTGTGTGTGTGTGTGTGTGTGTGTGTGTTGTCGGTGTGTGTGTATGGTCGGTGTGTGTGTGTGTGTTGTCGGTGTGTGTGTGTTGTCAGTGTGTGTGTGTGTGTGTGTTGTCGGTGTGTGTGTGTGTGTTGCTGGTGTTTGTGTGTGTGTGTGTGTTGTCGGTGTGTGTGTGTGTGTTGTCGTTGTGTGTGTGTGTGTGTTGTCGGTGTGTGTGTGTGTGTTGTGTGTGTGTGTGTTGTCAGTGTGTGTGTGTGTTGTCGGTGTGTGTGTGTGTGTGTGTTGTCGGTGTGTGTGTGTGTGTGTGTGTGTTGTCGGTGTGTGTGTCTGTGTGGTATGTGTGTGTGTGTGTTGTCGGTGTGTGTGTGTGTGTGTTGCCGGTGTGTGTGTGTGTGTTGTCGGTGTGTGTGTGTGTGTGTTGTCGGTGTGTGTGTGTGTGTGTGTTGTCGGTGTGTGTGTGTGTGTGTGTTGTCGGTGTGTGTGTGTGTGTTGTCGGTGTGTGTGTGTGTGTGTGTGTTGTCGGTGTGTGTGTGTGTGTTGCTGGTGTTTGTGTGTGTGTGTGTTGTCGGTGTGTGTGTGTGTTGTCGGTGTGTGTGTGTGTGTGTGTGTGTGTGTTGTCGGTGTGTGTGTGTTGTCGGTGTGTGTGTGTGTGTTGTCGGTGTGTGTGTGTTGTCGGTGTGTGTGTGTGTGTGTGTTGTAATGTGTGTGTGTGTGTGTTGCTGGTGTTTGTGTGTGTGTGTGTGTTGTCGGTGTGTGTGTGTGTGTTGTCGTTGTGTGTGTGTGTGTGTGTTTGTGTGTTGTCGGTGTGTGTGTGTGTTGTCGGTGTGTGTGTGTGTGTTGTCGGTGTGTGTGTGTGTGTGTTGTCGGTGTGTGTGTGTTGTCAGTGTGTGTGTGTGTGTTGTCGGTGTGTGTGTGTGTGTGTGTTGTCGGTGTGTGTGTGTGTCTGTGTTGTCGGTGTGTGTGTGTGTGTTGTCAGTGTGTGTGTGTGTTGTCGGTGTGTGTGTGTGTGTGTTGCTGGTGTGTGTGTGTGTGTGTGTGTGTTGTCGGTGTGTGTGTGTGTGTTGTCGGTGTGTGTTTGTGTGTGTTGTCGGTGTGTTTGTGTGTGTGTTGTCGGTGTGTGTGTGTGTGTGTTGTCGGTGTGTGTGTGTGTGTTGTCGGTGTGTTGTCGGTGTGTGTGTGTGTGTGTGGTCGGTGTGTGTGTGTGTGTGTTGTCGGTGTGTGTGTGTGTGTTGTCGGTGTGTGTGTGTGTGTGTTGTCGGTGTGTGTGTGTGTTGTCGGTGTGTGTGTGTGTGTGTTGTGTGTGTGTGTGTGTTGTCGGTGTGTATGTGTGTGTGTGTGTGCTGTCGGTGTGTGTGTGTGTGTGTGTGTGTGTGTTGTCGGTGTGTGTGTGTGTGTGTGTGTGTTGTCGGTGTGTGTGTGTGTGTTGCTGGTGTTTGTGTGTGTGTGTGTTGTCGGTGTGTGTGTGTGTGTGTGTGTGTGTGTGTGTGTGTTGTCGGTGTGTGTGTGTGTGTTGTCGGTGTGTGTGTGTGTGTGTGTTGTCGGTGTGTTTGTGTGTGTGTGTTGTCGGTGTGTGTGTGTGTGTGTTGTCGGTGTGTGTGTGTGTGTTGTGTGTGTGTGTGTTGTCGGTGTGTGTGTGTGTTGTCGGTGTGTGTGTGTGTGTGTGTGTTGTCGGTGTGTGTGTGTGTGTGTGTGTGTTGTCGGTGTGTGTGTCTGTGTGGTATGTGTGTGTGTGTGTTGTCGGTGTGTGTGTGTGTGTGTTGTCGGTGTGTGTGTGTGTGTTGTGTGTGTGTGTGTTGTCAGTGTGTATGTGTGTTGTCGGTGTGTGTGTGTGTGTGTGTGTTGTCGGTGTGTGTGTGTGTGTGTGTGTGTTGTCGGTGTGTGTGTCTGTGTGGTATGTGTGTGTGTGTGTTGTCGGTGTGTGTGTGTGTGTGTTGCCGGTGTGTGTGTGTGTGTTGTCGGTGTGTGTGTGTGTGTGTTGTCGGTGTGTGTGTGTGTGTGTGTTGTCGGTGTGTGTGTGTGTGTGTGTTGTCGGTGTGTGTGTGTGTGTTGTCGGTGTGTGTGTGTGTGTGTGTTGTCGGTGTGTGTGTGTGTGTTGCTGGTGTTTGTGTGTGTGTGTGTTGTCGGTGTGTGTGTGTGTTGTCGGTGTGTGTGTGTGTGTGTGTGTGTGTGTGTGTGTGTGTGTGTGTTGTCGGTGTGTGTGTGTGTTGTTGGTGTGTGTGTGTTGTCGGTGTGTGTGTGTGTGTGTGTGTTGTCGGTGTGTGTGTGTGTGTGTTGTCGGTGTGTGTGTGTGTGTTGTCGGTGTGTGTGTGTGTGTGTTGTCGGTGTGTGTGTGTGTGTTGTGTGTGTGTGTGTTGTCGGTGTGTGTGTGTGTGTGTGTTGTCGGTGTGTGTGTGTGTGTTGTCGGTGTGTGTGTGTGTTGTCGGTGTGTGTGTGTGTGTGTGTTGCTGGTGTGTGTGTGTGTGTGTTGTCGGTGTGTGTGTTTGTTGTCGGTGTGTGTGTGTGTGTGTGTGTGTGTGTTGTCGGTGTGTGTGTGTGTGTTGTCGGTGTGTGTGTGTGTGTTGTCGGTGTGTGTGTGTGTGTGTGTTCTCGGTGTGTGTGTGTGTGTGTGTTGTCGGTGTGTGTGTGTGTGTTGTGTGTGTGTGTGTGTTGTCGGTGTGTGTGTGTGTTGTCGGTGTGTGTGTGTGTGTGTGTGTTGTCGGTGTGTGTGTGTGTGTGTGTGTGTTGTCGGTGTGTGTGTGTGTGTTGCTGGTGTTTGTGTGTGTGTGTGTGTGTGTGTGTGTTGTCGGTGTGTGTGTGTGTGTGTGTGTGTTGTCGGTGTGTGTGTGTGTGTTGCTGGTGTTTGTGTGTGTGTGTGTTGTCTTTGTGTGTGTGTGTGTTGTCGGTGTGTGTGTGTGTGTGTGTGTGTGTGTGTTGTCGGTGTGTGTGTGTGTGTGTGTTGTCGGTGTGTGTGTGTGTGTGTGTTGTCGGTGTGTTTGTGTGTGTGTGTGTGTGTGTGTGTTGTCGGTGTGTGTGTGTGTGTTGTGTGTGTGTGTGTTGTCGGTGTGTGTGTGTGTTGTCGGTGTGTGTGTGTGTGTGTGTGTTGTCGGTGTGTGTGTGTGTGTGTGTGTGTTGTCGGTGTGTGTGTCTGTGTGGTATGTGTGTGTGTGTGTTGTCGGTGTGTGTGTGTGTGTGTTGTCGGTGTGTGTGTGTGTGTTGTGTGTGTGTGTGTTGTCAGTGTGTATGTGTGTTGTCGGTGTGTGTGTGTGTGTGTGTGTTGTCGGTGTGTGTGTGTGTGTGTGTGTGTTGTCGGTGTGTGTGTCTGTGTGGTATGTGTGTGTGTGTGTTGTCGGTGTGTGTGTGTGTGTGTTGCCGGTGTGTGTGTGTGTGTTGTCGGTGTGTGTGTGTGTGTGTTGTCGTTGTGTGTGTGTGTGTGTGTTGTCGGTGTGTGTGTGTGTGTGTGTTGTCGGTGTGTGTGTGTGTGTGTGTGTTGTCGGTGTGTGTGTGTGTGTGTTGCTGGTGTTTGTGTGTGTGTGTGTGTTGTCGGTGTGTGTGTGTGTTGTCGGTGTGTGTGTGTGTGTGTGTGTGTGTGTTGTCGGTGTGTGTGTGTTGTCGGTGTGTGTGTGTGTGTTGTCGGTGTGTGTGTGTTGTCGGTGTGTGTGTGTGTGTGTGTTGTCGGTGTGTGTGTGTGTGTTGCTGGTGTTTGTGTGTGTGTGTGTGTTGTCGGTGTGTGTGTGTGTGTTGTCGTTGTGTGTGTGTGTGTGTGTTTGTGTGTTGTCGGTGTGTGTGTGTGTTGTCGGTGTGTGTGTGTGTGTGTGTTGTCGGTGTGTGTGTGTGTTGTTGGTGTGTGTGTGTTGTCGGTGTGTGTGTGTGTGTGTGTGTTGTCGGTGTGTGTGTGTGTGTGTGTTGTCAGTGTGTGTGTGTGTTGTCGGTGTGTGTGTGTGTGTGTGTTGCTGGTGTGTGTGTGTTTGTGTGTGTGTTGTCGGTGTGTGTGTGTGTGTTGTCGGTGTGTGTTTGTGTGTGTTGTCGGTGTGTTTGTGTGTGTGTTGTCGGTGTGTGTGTGTGTGTGTGTTGTCGGTGTGTGTGTGTGTGTTGTCGGTGTGTTGTCGGTGTGTGTGTGTGTGTGTGGTCGGTGTGTGTGTGTGTGTGTTGTCGGTGTGTGTGTGTGTGTTGTCGGTGTGTGTGTGTGTGTGTTGTCGGTGTGTGTGTGTGTTGTCGGTGTGTGTGTGTGTGTGTTGTGTGTGTGTGTGTGTTGTCGGTGTGTGTGTGTGTGTGTGTGTGCTGTCGGTGTGTGTCTGTGTGTGTGTGTGTGTGTTGTCGGTGTGTGTGTGTGTGTGTGTGTGTGTTGTCGGTGTGTGTGTGTGTGTTGTCGGTGTGTGTGTGTGTTGTCGGTGTGTGTGTGTGTGTGTGTGTTGTCGGTGTGTGTGTGTGTGTGTGTGTGTTGTCGGTGTGTGTGTCTGTGTGGTATGTGTGTGTGTGTGTTGTCGGTGTGTGTGTGTGTGTGTTGTCGGTGTGTGTGTGTGTGTTGTGTGTGTGTGTGTTGTCAGTGTGTGTGTGTGTTGTCGGTGTGTGTGTGTGTGTGTGTGTTGTCGGTGTGTGTGTGTGTGTGTGTGTGTTGCCAGTGTGTGTGTCTGTGTGGTATGTGTGTGTGTGTGTTGTCGGTGTGTGTGTGTGTGTGTTGCCGGTGTGTGTGTGTGTGTTGTCGGTGTGTGTGTGTGTGTGTTGTCGGTGTGTGTGTGTGTGTGTGTTGTCGGTGTGTGTGTGTGTGTGTGTTGTTGGTGTGTGTGTGTGTGTTGTCGGTGTGTGTGTGTGTGTGTGTTGTCGGTGTGTGTGTGTGTGTTGCTGGTGTTTGTGTGTGTGTGTGTTGTCGGTGTGTGTGTGTGTTGTCGGTGTGTGTGTGTGTGTGTGTGTGTGTGTGTTGTCGGTGTGTGTGTGTTGTCGGTGTGTGTGTGTGTGTTGTCGGTGTGTGTGTGTTGTCGGTGTGTGTGTGTGTGTGTGTTGTCGGTGTGTGTGTGTGTGTTGCTGGTGTTTGTGTGTGTGTGTGTGTTGTCGGTGTGTGTGTGTGTGTTGTCGTTGTGTGTGTGTGTGTGTGTTTGTGTGTTGTCGGTGTGTGTGTGTGTTGTCGGTGTGTGTGTGTGTGTGTGTTGTCGGTGTGTTTGTGTGTGTGTGTTGTCGGTGTGTGTGTGTGTGTGTGTGTGTTGTCGGTGTGTGTGTGTGTGTGTTGCTGGTGTTTGTGTGTGTGTGTGTTGTCGGTGTGTGTGTGTGTTGTCGGTGTGTTTGTGTGTGTGTGTTGTCGTTGTGTGTGTGTGTGTGTGTTGTCGGTGTGTGTGTGTGTGTTGTGTGTGTGTGTGTTGTCGGTGTGTGTGTGTGTGTGTGTTGTCGGTGTGTGTGTGTGTTGCTGGTGTTTGTGTGTGTGTGTGTGTTGTCGGTGTGTGTGTGTGTGTTGTCGTTGTGTGTGTGTGTGTGTGTGTGTTTGTGTGTTGTCGGTGTGTGTGTGTGTGTGTTGTCGGTGTGTGTGTGTGTGTGTGTTGTCGGTGTGTTTGTGTGTGTGTGTTGTCGGTGTGTGTGTGTGTGTGTTGTCGGTGTGTGTGTGTGTGTTGTGTGTGTGTGTGTTGTCGGTGTGTGTGTGTGTGTGTTGTCGGTGTGTGTGTGTGTGTGTGTTGTCGGTGTGTGTGTGTGTGTGTGTTGTCGGTGTGTGTGTGTGTGTTTTGTGTGTGTGTGTGTGTTGTCGGTGTGTGTGTGTGTGTGTTGCCGGTGTGTGTGTGTGTGTTGTCGGTGTGTGTGTGTGTGTGTGTTGTCGGTGTGTGTGTGTGTGTTGTCGGTGTGTGTGTGTGTGTGTTGTCGGTGTGTGTGTGTGTAGTCGGTGTGTGTGTGTGTGTGTGTGTGTGTTGTCGGTGTGTGTGTGTGTGTTGTCGGTGTGTGTGTGTGTGTGTTGTCGCTGTGTGTGTGTGTTGTCGGTGTGTGTGTGTGTTGTGTGTGTGTGTGTTGTCGGTGTGTGTGTTTGTTGTCGGTGTGTGTGTGTGTGTGTTGTCGGTGTGTGTGTGTTGTCGGTGTGTGTGTGTGTGTTGTCGGTGTGTGTGTGTGTTGTCGGTGTGTGTGTGTGTGTGTTGTGTGTGTGTGTGTTGTCGGTGTGTGTGTGTGTGTGCTGTCGGTTTGTGTGTGTGTTGTGTGTGTGTGTGTGTTGTCGGTGTGTGTGTGTGTGTGTGTTGTCGGTGTGTGTGTGTGTGTGTTGTCGGTGTGTGTGTGTGTGTGTGTGTTGTCAGTGTGTGTCTGTGTGTTATTGGTGTGTGTGTGTGTGTGTGTTGTCGATGAGTGTGTGTGTCTGTGTTGTCGGTGTGTGTGTGTGTGTGTTGTCGGTATGTGTGTTGTCTGTGTGTGTGTGTTGTCAGTGTGTGTGTGTGTGTGTGTGTGTTGTCGGTGTGTGTGTGTGTGTGTGTGTGTGTGTGTGTTGTCAGTGTGTGTATGTGTGTGTTGTCGGTGTGTGTGTGTGTGTGTGTGTGTGTGTGTTGTCGGTGTGTGTGTGTGTGTTGTCGGTGTGTGTGTGTGTTGTCGGTGTGTGTGTGTGTGTGTTGTCGGTGTGTGTGTGTGTGTTGTGTGTGTGTGTGTGTTGTCGGTGTGTGTGTGTGTTGTCGGTGTGTGTGTGTGTGTGTGTTGTCGGTGTGTGTGTGTGTGTGTGTGTGTTGTCGGTGTGTGTGTGTGTGTTGCTGGTGTTTGTGTGTGTGTGTGTGTGTGTGTGTGTGTTGTCGGTGTGTGTGTGTGTGTGTGTGTGTTGTCGGTGTGTGTGTGTGTGTTGCTGGTGTTTGTGTGTGTGTGTGTTGTCTTTGTGTGTGTGTGTGTTGTCGGTGTGTGTGTGTGTGTGTGTGTGTGTGTGTGTGTGTTGTCGGTGTGTGTGTGTGTGTTGTCGGTGTGTGTGTGTGTGTGTGTTGTCGGTGTGTTTGTGTGTGTGTGTTGTCGGTGTGTGTGTGTGTGTGTGTTGTCGGTGTGTGTGTGTGTGTTGTGTGTGTGTGTGTTGTCGGTGTGTGTGTGTGTTGTCGGTGTGTGTGTGTGTGTGTGTGTTGTCGGTGTGTGTGTGTGTGTGTGTGTGTTGTCGGTGTGTGTGTCTGTGTGGTATGTGTGTGTGTGTGTTGTCGGTGTGTGTGTGTGTGTGTTGTCGGTGTGTGTGTGTGTGTTGTGTGTGTGTGTGTTGTCAGTGTGTATGTGTGTTGTCGGTGTGTGTGTGTGTGTGTGTGTTGCTGGTGTTTGTGTGTGTGTGTGTGTTGTCGGTGTGTGTGTGTGTGTTGTCGGTGTGTGTGTGTGTGTGTGTTGTCGGTGTGTGTGTGTGTGTGTGTTGTCGGTGTGTGTGTGTGTTGTTGGTGTGTGTGTGTTGTCGGTGTGTGTGTGTGTGTGTGTGTGTGTGTTGTCGGTGTGTGTGTGTGTGTGTGTTGTCAGTGTGTGTGTGTGTTGTCGGTGTGTGTGTGTGTGTGTGTGTTGCTGGTGTGTGTGTGTGTGTGTGTGTGTTGTCGGTGTGTGTGTGTGTGTTGTCGGTGTGTGTTCGGTGTGTGTGTGTGTGTGTGTGTGTTGTCGGTGTGTGTGTGTGTGTGTGTGTTGTCGGTGTGTGTGTGTGTGTGTGTGTGTTGTCGGTGTGTGTGTGTGTGTTGCTGGTGTTTGTGTGTGTGTGTGTGTGTGTGTGTGTTGTCGGTGTGTGTGTGTGTGTGTGTGTGTGTTGTCGGTGTGTGTGTGTGTGTTGCTGGTGTTTGTGTGTGTGTGTGTTGTCTTTGTGTGTGTGTGTGTTGTCGGTGTGTGTGTGTGTGTGTGTGTGTGTGTGTTGTCGGTGTGTGTGTGTGTGTGTGTTGTCGGTGTGTGTGTGTGTGTGTGTTGTCGGTGTGTTTGTGTGTGTGTGTGTGTGTGTGTGTTGTCGGTGTGTGTGTGTGTGTTGTGTGTGTGTGTGTTGTCGGTGTGTGTGTGTGTTGTCGGTGTGTGTGTGTGTGTGTGTGTTGTCGGTGTGTGTGTGTGTGTGTGTGTGTTGTCGGTGTGTGTGTCTGTGTGGTATGTGTGTGTGTGTGTTGTCGGTGTGTGTGTGTGTGTGTTGTCGGTGTGTGTGTGTGTGTTGTGTGTGTGTGTGTTGTCAGTGTGTATGTGTGTTGTCGGTGTGTGTGTGTGTGTGTGTGTTGTCGGTGTGTGTGTGTGTGTGTGTGTGTTGTCGGTGTGTGTGTCTGTGTGGTATGTGTGTGTGTGTGTTGTCGGTGTGTGTGTGTGTGTGTTGCCGGTGTGTGTGTGTGTGTTGTCGGTGTGTGTGTGTGTGTGTTGTCGGTGTGTGTGTGTGTGTGTGTTGTCGGTGTGTGTGTGTGTGTGTGTTGTCGGTGTGTGTGTGTGTGTGTGTGTTGTCGGTGTGTGTGTGTGTGTGTTGCTGGTGTTTGTGTGTGTGTGTGTTGTCGGTGTGTGTGTGTGTTGTCGGTGTGTGTGTGTGTGTGTGTGTGTGTGTTGTCGGTGTGTGTGTGTTGTCGGTGTGTGTGTGTGTGTTGTCGGTGTGTGTGTGTTGTCGGTGTGTGTGTGTGTGTGTGTTGTCGGTGTGTGTGTGTGTGTTGCTGGTGTTTGTGTGTGTGTGTGTGTTGTCGGTGTGTGTGTGTGTGTTGTCGTTGTGTGTGTGTGTGTGTGTTTGTGTGTTGTCGGTGTGTGTGTGTGTTGTCGGTGTGTGTGTGTGTGTGTGTTGTCGGTGTGTGTGTGTGTGTGTGTTGTCGGTGTGTGTGTGTGTTGTTGGTGTGTGTGTGTTGTCGGTGTGTGTGTGTGTGTGTGTGTTGTCGGTGTGTGTGTGTGTGTGTGTTGTCAGTGTGTGTGTGTGTTGTCGGTGTGTGTGTGTGTGTGTGTTGCTGGTGTGTGTGTGTTTGTGTGTGTGTTGTCGGTGTGTGTGTGTGTGTTGTCGGTGTGTGTTTGTGTGTGTTGTCGGTGTGTTTGTGTGTGTGTTGTCGGTGTGTGTGTGTGTGTGTGTGTTGTCGGTGTGTGTGTGTGTGTGTGTGTGTGTGTGTGTGTGTGTGTTGTCGGTGTGTGTGTGTGTGTTGTCGGTGTGTGTGTGTGTGTGTGTTGTCGGTGTGTTTGTGTGTGTGTGTTGTCGGTGTGTGTGTGTGTGTGTGTTGTCGGTGTGTGTGTGTGTGTTGTGTGTGTGTGTGTTGTCGGTGTGTGTGTGTGTTGTCGGTGTGTGTGTGTGTGTGTGTGTTGTCGGTGTGTGTGTGTGTGTGTGTGTGTTGTCGGTGTGTGTGTCTGTGTGGTATGTGTGTGTGTGTGTTGTCGGTGTGTGTGTGTGTGTGTTGTCGGTGTGTGTGTGTGTGTTGTGTGTGTGTGTGTTGTCAGTGTGTATGTGTGTTGTCGGTGTGTGTGTGTGTGTGTGTGTTGCTGGTGTTTGTGTGTGTGTGTGTGTTGTCGGTGTGTGTGTGTGTGTTGTCGGTGTGTGTGTGTGTGTGTGTTGTCGGTGTGTGTGTGTGTGTGTGTTGTCGGTGTGTGTGTGTGTTGTTGGTGTGTGTGTGTTGTCGGTGTGTGTGTGTGTGTGTGTGTGTGTGTTGTCGGTGTGTGTGTGTGTGTGTGTTGTCAGTGTGTGTGTGTGTTGTCGGTGTGTGTGTGTGTGTGTGTGTTGCTGGTGTGTGTGTGTGTGTGTGTGTGTTGTCGGTGTGTGTGTGTGTGTTGTCGGTGTGTGTTCGGTGTGTGTGTGTGTGTGTGTGTGTGTGTTGTCGGTGTGTGTGTGTGTGTGTGTGTTGTCGGTGTGTGTGTGTGTGTGTGTGTGTTGTCGGTGTGTGTGTGTGTGTTGCTGGTGTTTGTGTGTGTGTGTGTGTGTGTGTGTGTTGTCGGTGTGTGTGTGTGTGTGTGTGTGTGTTGTCGGTGTGTGTGTGTGTGTTGCTGGTGTTTGTGTGTGTGTGTGTTGTCTTTGTGTGTGTGTGTGTTGTCGGTGTGTGTGTGTGTGTGTGTGTGTGTGTGTTGTCGGTGTGTGTGTGTGTTGTCGGTGTGTGTGTGTGTGTGTGTGTTGTCGGTGTGTGTGTGTGTGTGTGTGTGTTGTCGGTGTGTGTGTCTGTGTGGTATGTGTGTGTGTGTGTTGTCGGTGTGTGTGTGTGTGTGTTGTCGGTGTGTGTGTGTGTGTTGTGTGTGTGTGTGTTGTCAGTGTGTATGTGTGTTGTCGGTGTGTGTGTGTGTGTGTGTGTTGTCGGTGTGTGTGTGTGTGTGTGTGTGTTGTCGGTGTGTGTGTCTGTGTGGTATGTGTGTGTGTGTGTTGTCGGTGTGTGTGTGTGTGTGTTGCCGGTGTGTGTGTGTGTGTTGTCGGTGTGTGTGTGTGTGTGTTGTCGGTGTGTGTGTGTGTGTGTGTTGTCGGTGTGTGTGTGTGTGTGTGTTGTCGGTGTGTGTGTGTGTGTGTGTGTTGTCGGTGTGTGTGTGTGTGTGTTGCTGGTGTTTGTGTGTGTGTGTGTTGTCGGTGTGTGTGTGTGTTGTCGGTGTGTGTGTGTGTGTGTGTGTGTGTGTTGTCGGTGTGTGTGTGTTGTCGGTGTGTGTGTGTGTGTTGTCGGTGTGTGTGTGTTGTCGGTGTGTGTGTGTGTGTGTGTTGTCGGTGTGTGTGTGTGTGTTGCTGGTGTTTGTGTGTGTGTGTGTGTTGTCGGTGTGTGTGTGTGTGTTGTCGTTGTGTGTGTGTGTGTGTGTTTGTGTGTTGTCGGTGTGTGTGTGTGTTGTCGGTGTGTGTGTGTGTGTGTGTTGTCGGTGTGTGTGTGTGTGTGTGTTGTCGGTGTGTGTGTGTGTTGTTGGTGTGTGTGTGTTGTCGGTGTGTGTGTGTGTGTGTGTGTTGTCGGTGTGTGTGTGTGTGTGTGTTGTCAGTGTGTGTGTGTGTTGTCGGTGTGTGTGTGTGTGTGTGTTGCTGGTGTGTGTGTGTTTGTGTGTGTGTTGTCGGTGTGTGTGTGTGTGTTGTCGGTGTGTGTTTGTGTGTGTTGTCGGTGTGTTTGTGTGTGTGTTGTCGGTGTGTGTGTGTGTGTGTGTGTTGTCGGTGTGTGTGTGTGTGTTGTCGGTGTGTTGTCGGTGTGTGTGTGTGTGTGTGGTCGGTGTGTGTGTGTGTGTGTTGTCGGTGTGTGTGTGTGTGTTGTCGGTGTGTGTGTGTGTGTGTTGTCGGTGTGTGTGTGTGTTGTCGGTGTGTGTGTGTGTGTGTTGTGTGTGTGTGTGTGTTGTCGGTGTGTGTGTGTGTGTGTGTGTGCTGTCGGTGTGTGTCTGTGTGTGTGTGTGTGTGTTGTCGGTGTGTGTGTGTGTGTGTGTGTGTGTTGTCGGTGTGTGTGTGTGTGTTGTCGGTGTGTGTGTGTGTTGTCGGTGTGTGTGTGTGTGTGTGTGTTGTCGGTGTGTGTGTGTGTGTGTGTGTGTTGTCGGTGTGTGTGTCTGTGTGGTATGTGTGTGTGTGTGTTGTCGGTGTGTGTGTGTGTGTGTTGTCGGTGTGTGTGTGTGTGTTGTGTGTGTGTGTGTTGTCAGTGTGTGTGTGTGTTGTCGGTGTGTGTGTGTGTGTGTGTGTTGTCGGTGTGTGTGTGTGTGTGTGTGTGTTGTCAGTGTGTGTGTCTGTGTGGTATGTGTGTGTGTGTGTTGTCGGTGTGTGTGTGTGTGTGTTGCCGGTGTGTGTGTGTGTGTTGTCAGTGTGTGTGTGTGTGTGTTGTCGGTGTGTGTGTGTGTGTGTGTTGTCGGTGTGTGTGTGTGTGTGTGTTGTTGGTGTGTGTGTGTGTGTTGTCGGTGTGTGTGTGTGTGTGTGTTGTCGGTGTGTGTGTGTGTGTTGCTGGTGTTTGTGTGTGTGTGTGTTGTCGGTGTGTGTGTGTGTTGTCGGTGTGTGTGTGTGTGTGTGTGTGTGTGTGTGTGTTGTCGGTGTGTGTGTGTTGTCGGTGTGTGTGTGTGTGTTGTCGGTGTGTGTGTGTTGTCGGTGTGTGTGTGTGTGTGTGTTGTCGGTGTGTGTGTGTGTGTTGCTGGTGTTTGTGTGTGTGTGTGTGTGTGTTGTCGGTGTGTGTGTGTGTGTTGTCGTTGTGTGTGTGTGTGTGTGTTTGTGTGTTGTCGGTGTGTGTGTGTGTTGTCGGTGTGTGTGTGTGTGTGTGTTGTCGGTGTGTTTGTGTGTGTGTGTTGTCGGTGTGTGTGTGTGTGTGTGTGTGTTGTCGGTGTGTGTGTGTGTGTGTTGCTGGTGTTTGTGTGTGTGTGTGTTGTCGGTGTGTGTGTGTGTTGTCGGTGTGTTTGTGTGTGTGTGTTGTCGTTGTGTGTGTGTGTGTGTGTTGTCGGTGTGTGTGTGTGTGTTGTGTGTGTGTGTGTTGTCGGTGTGTGTGTGTGTGTGTGTTGTCGGTGTGTGTGTGTGTTGCTGGTGTTTGTGTGTGTGTGTGTGTTGTCGGTGTGTGTGTGTGTGTTGTCGTTGTGTGTGTGTGTGTGTGTGTGTTTGTGTGTTGTCGGTGTGTGTGTGTGTGTGTTGTCGGTGTGTGTGTGTGTGTGTGTTGTCGGTGTGTTTGTGTGTGTGTGTTGTCGGTGTGTGTGTGTGTGTGTTGTCGGTGTGTGTGTGTGTGTTGTGTGTGTGTGTGTTGTCGGTGTGTGTGTGTGTGTGTTGTCGGTGTGTGTGTGTGTGTGTGTTGTCGGTGTGTGTGTGTGTGTGTGTTGTCGGTGTGTGTGTGTGTGTTTTGTGTGTGTGTGTGTGTTGTCGGTGTGTGTGTGTGTGTGTTGCCGGTGTGTGTGTGTGTGTTGTCGGTGTGTGTGTGTGTGTGTGTTGTCGGTGTGTGTGTGTGTGTTGTCGGTGTGTGTGTGTGTGTGTTGTCGGTGTGTGTGTGTGTAGTCGGTGTGTGTGTGTGTGTGTTGTCGGTGTGTGTGTGTGTGTTGTCGGTGTGTGTGTGTGTGTGTTGTCGCTGTGTGTGTGTGTTGTCGGTGTGTGTGTGTGTTGTGTGTGTGTGTGTTGTCGGTGTGTGTGTTTGTTGTCGGTGTGTGTGTGTGTGTGTTGTCGGTGTGTGTGTGTTGTCGGTGTGTGTGTGTGTGTTGTCGGTGTGTGTGTGTGTTGTCGGTGTGTGTGTGTGTGTGTTGTGTGTGTGTGTGTTGTCGGTGTGTGTGTGTGTGTGCTGTCGGTTTGTGTGTGTGTTGTGTGTGTGTGTGTTGTCGGTGTGTGTGTGTGTGTGTGTTGTCGGTGTGTGTGTGTGTGTGTTGTCGGTGTGTGTGTGTGTGTGTGTGTTGTCAGTGTGTGTCTGTGTGTTATTGGTGTGTGTGTGTGTGTGTGTTGTCGATGAGTGTGTGTGTCTGTGTTGTCGGTGTGTGTGTGTGTGTGTTGTCGGTATGTGTGTTGTCTGTGTGTGTGTGTTGTCAGTGTGTGTGTGTGTGTGTGTGTGTTGTCGGTGTGTGTGTGTGTGTGTGTGTGTGTGTGTGTTGTCAGTGTGTGTATGTGTGTGTTGTCGGTGTGTGTGTGTGTGTGTGTGTGTGTGTGTTGTCGGTGTGTGTGTGTGTGTTGTCGGTGTGTGTGTGTGTTGTCGGTGTGTGTGTGTGTGTGTTGTCGGTGTGTGTGTGTGTGTTGTGTGTGTGTGTGTGTTGTCGGTGTGTGTGTGTGTTGTCGGTGTGTGTGTGTGTGTGTGTTGTCGGTGTGTGTGTGTGTGTTGCTGGTGTTTGTGTGTGTGTGTGTGTTGTCGGTGTGTGTGTGTGTGTTGTCGTTGTGTGTGTGTGTGTGTGTTTGTGTGTTGTCGGTGTGTGTGTGTGTTGTCGGTGTGTGTGTGTGTGTGTGTTGTCTGTGTGTTTGTGTGTGTGTGTTGTCGGTGTGTGTGTGTGTGTGTGTTGTCGGTGTGTGTGTGTGTTGTTGGTGTGTGTGTGTTGTCGGTGTGTGTGTGTGTGTGTGTGTGTGTTGTCGGTGTGTGTGTGTGTGTGTGTTGTCAGTGTGTGTGTGTGTTGTCGGTGTGTGTGTGTGTGTGTGTTGCTGGTGTGTGTGTGTGTGTGTGTGTGTGTTGTCGGTGTGTGTGTGTGTGTTGTCGGTGTGTGTTTGTGTGTGTTGTCGGTGTGTTTGTGTGTGTGTTGTCGGTGTGTGTGTGTGTGTGTGTGTTGTCGGTGTGTGTGTGTGTGTTGTCGGTGTGTTGTCGGTGTGTGTGTGTGTGTGTGGTCGGTGTGTGTGTGTGTGTGTTGTCGGTGTGTGTGTGTGTGTTGTCGGTGTGTGTGTGTGTGTGTTGTCGGTGTGTGTGTGTGTTGTCGGTGTGTGTGTGTGTGTGTTGTGTGTGTGTGTGTATTGTCGGTGTGTGTGTGTGTGTGTGTGTTGTCGGTGTGTGTGTGTGTGTGTGTGTGTTGTCGGTGTGTGTGTCTGTGTGGTATGTGTGTGTGTGTGTTGTCGGTGTGTGTGTGTGTGTGTTGCCGGTGTGTGTGTGTGTGTTGTCGGTGTGTGTGTGTGTGTGTTGTCGGTGTGTGTGTGTGTGTGTGTTGTCGGTGTGTGTGTGTGTGTGTGTGTTGTCGGTGTGTGTGTGTGTGTTGTCGGTGTGTGTGTGTGTGTGTGTTGTCGGTGTGTGTGTGTGTGTTGTCGGTGTGTGTGTGTGTGTGTTGTCGGTGTGTGTGTGTGTGTTGTGTGTGTGTGTGTTGTCGGTGTGTGTGTGTGTTGTCGGTGTGTGTGTGTGTGTGTGTGTTGTCGGTGTGTGTGTGTGTGTGTGTTGTCGGTGTGTGTGTCTGTGTGGTATGTGTGTGTGTGTGTTGTCGGTGTGTGTGTGTGTGTGTTGTCGGTGTGTGTGTGTGTGTTGTGTGTGTGTGTGTTGTCAGTGTGTATGTGTGTTGTCGGTGTGTGTGTGTGTGTGTGTGTTGTCGGTGTGTGTGTGTGTGTGTGTGTGTGTGTTGTCGGTGTGTGTGTCTGTGTGGTATGTGTGTGTGTGTGTTGTCGGTGTGTGTGTGTGTGTGTTGCCGGTGTGTGTGTGTGTGTTGTCGGTGTGTGTTTGTGTGTGTTGTCGGTGTGTTTGTGTGTGTGTTGTCGGTGTGTGTGTGTGTGTGTGTGTTGTCGGTGTGTGTGTGTGTGTTGTCGGTGTGTTGTCGGTGTGTGTGTGTGTGTGTGGTCGGTGTGTGTGTGTGTGTGTTGTCGGTGTGTGTGTGTGTGTTGTCGGTGTGTGTGTGTGTGTGTTGTCGGTGTGTGTGTGTGTTGTCGGTGTGTGTGTGTGTGTGTTGTGTGTGTGTGTGTGTTGTCGGTGTGTGTGTGTGTGTGTGTGTGTGCTGTCGGTGTGTGTGTGTGTGTGTGTGTGTGTGTTGTCGGTGTGTGTGTGTGTGTGTGTTGTCGGTGTGTGTGTGTGTGTTGCTGGTGTTTGTGTGTGTGTGTGTTGTCTTTGTGTGTGTGTGTGTTGTCGGTGTGTGTGTGTGTGTGTGTGTGTGTGTGTGTGTTGTCGGTGTGTGTGTGTGTGTTGTCGGTGTGTGTGTGTGTGTGTGTTGTCGGTGTGTTTGTGTGTGTGTGTTGTCGGTGTGTGTGTGTGTGTGTTGTCGGTGTGTGTGTGTGTGTTGTGTGTGTGTGTGTTGTCGGTGTGTGTGTGTGTTGTCGGTGTGTGTGTGTGTGTGTGTGTTGTCGGTGTGTGTGTGTGTGTGTGTTGTCGGTGTGTGTGTATGTGTGGTATGTATGTGTGTGTGTTGTCGGTGTGTGTGTGTGTGTGTTGTCGGTGTGTGTGTGTGTGTTGTGTGTGTGTGTGTTGTCAGTGTGTGTGTGTGTTGTCGGTGTGTGTGTGTGTGTGTGTGTTGTCGGTGTGTGTGTGTGTGTGTGTGTGTTGTCGGTGTGTGTGTCTGTGTGGTATGTGTGTGTGTGTGTTGTCGGTGTGTGTGTGTGTGTGTTGCCGGTGTGTGTGTGTGTGTTGTCGGTGTGTGTGTGTGTGTGTTGTCGGTGTGTGTGTGTGTGTGTGTTGTCGGTGTGTGTGTGTGTGTGTGTTGTCGGTGTGTGTGTGTGTGTTGTCGGTGTGTGTGTGTGTGTGTGTGTTGTCGGTGTGTGTGTGTGTGTTGCTGGTGTTTGTGTGTGTGTGTGTTGTCGGTGTGTGTGTGTGTTGTCGGTGTGTGTGTGTGTGTGTGTGTGTTGTCGGTGTGTGTGTGTTGTCGGTGTGTGTGTGTGTGTTGTCGGTGTGTGTGTGTTGTCGGTGTGTGTGTGTGTGTGTGTTGTCGGTGTGTGTGTGTGTGTTGCTGGTGTTTGTGTGTGTGTGTGTGTTGTCGGTGTGTGTGTGTGTGTTGTCGTGTGTGTGTGTGTGGTGTTTGTGTGTTGTCGGTGTGTGTGTGTGTTGTCGGTGTGTGTGTGTGTGTGTGTTGTCGGTGTGTTTGTGTGTGTGTGTTGTCGGTGTGTGTGTGTGTGTGTGTGTTGTCGGTGTGTGTGTGTGTGTGTTGCTGGTGTTTGTGTGTGTGTGTGTTGTCGGTGTGTGTGTGTGTTGTCGGTGTGTTTGTGTGTGTGTGTTGTCGTTGTGTGTGTGTGTGTGTGTTGTCGGTGTGTGTGTGTGTGTTGTGTGTGTGTGTTGTCGGTGTGTGTGTGTGTGTGTGTTGTCGGTGTGTGTGTGTGTTGCTGGTGTTTGTGTGTGTGTGTGTGTTGTCGGTGTGTGTGTGTGTGTTGTCGTTGTGTGTGTGTGTGTGTGTGTGTTTGTGTGTTGTCGGTGTGTGTGTGTGTGTGTTGTCGGTGTGTGTGTGTGTGTGTGTTGTCGGTGTGTTTGTGTGTGTGTGTTGTCGGTGTGTGTGTGTGTGTGTTGTCGGTGTGTGTGTGTGTGTTGTGTGTGTGTGTGTTGTCGGTGTGTGTGTGTGTGTGTTGTCGGTGTGTGTGTGTGTGTGTGTTGTCGGTGTGTGTGTGTGTGTGTGTTGTCGGTGTGTGTGTGTGTGTTTTGTGTGTGTGTGTGTGTTGTCGGTGTGTGTGTGTGTGTGTTGCCGGTGTGTGTGTGTGTGTTGTCGGTGTGTGTGTGTGTGTGTGTTGTCGGTGTGTGTGTGTGTGTTGTCGGTGTGTGTGTGTGTGTGTTGTCGGTGTGTGTGTGTGTAGTCGGTGTGTGTGTGTGTGTGTGTGTTGTCGGTGTGTGTGTGTGTGTTGTCGGTGTGTGTGTGTGTGTGTTGTCGCTGTGTGTGTGTGTTGTCGGTGTGTGTGTGTGTTGTGTGTGTGTGTGTTGTCGGTGTGTGTGTTTGTTGTCGGTGTGTGTGTGTGTGTGTGTGTTGTCGGTGTGTGTGTGTTGTCGGTGTGTGTGTGTGTGTTGTCGGTGTGTGTGTGTGTTGTCGGTGTGTGTGTGTGTGTGTTGTGTGTGTGTGTGTTGTCGGTGTGTGTGTGTGTGTGCTGTCGGTTTGTGTGTGTGTTGTGTGTGTGTGTGTTGTCGGTGTGTGTGTGTGTGTGTGTTGTCGGTGTGTGTGTGTGTGTGTTGTCGGTGTGTGTGTGTGTGTGTGTGTTGTCAGTGTGTGTCTGTGTGTTATTGGTGTGTGTGTGTGTGTGTGTTGTCGGTGAGTGTGTGTGTCTGTGTTGTCGGTGTGTGTGTGTGTGTGTTGTCGGTATGTGTGTTGTCTGTGTGTGTGTGTTGTCAGTGTGTGTGTGTGTGTGTGTGTGTTGTCGGTGTGTGTGTGTGTGTGTGTGTGTGTGTTGTCAGTGTGTGTATGTGTGTGTTGTCGGTGTGTGTGTGTGTGTGTGTGTGTGTGTGTTGTCGGTGTGTGTGTGTGTGTTGTCGGTGTGTGTGTGTGTTGTCGGTGTGTGTGTGTGTGTGTTGTCGGTGTGTGTGTGTGTGTTGTGTGTGTGTGTGTGTTGTCGGTGTGTGTGTGTGTTGTCGGTGTGTGTGTGTGTGTGTGTTGTCGGTGTGTGTGTGTGTGTGTGTGTGTGTTGTCGGTGTGTGTGTGTGTGTTGCTGGTGTTTGTGTGTGTGTGTGTGTGTGTGTGTGTTGTCGGTGTGTGTGTGTGTGTGTGTGTGTTGTCGGTGTGTGTGTGTGTGTTGCTGGTGTTTGTGTGTGTGTGTGTTGTCTTTGTGTGTGTGTGTGTTGTCGGTGTGTGTGTGTGTGTGTGTGTGTGTGTGTGTGTGTTGTCGGTGTGTGTGTGTGTGTTGTCGGTGTGTGTGTGTGTGTGTGTTGTCGGTGTGTTTGTGTGTGTGTGTTGTCGGTGTGTGTGTGTGTGTGTTGTCGGTGTGTGTGTGTGTGTTGTGTGTGTGTGTGTTGTCGGTGTGTGTGTGTGTTGTCGGTGTGTGTGTGTGTGTGTGTGTTGTCGGTGTGTGTGTGTGTGTGTGTTGTCGGTGTGTGTGTCTGTGTGGTATGTGTGTGTGTGTGTTGTCGGTGTGTGTGTGTGTGTGTTGTCGGTGTGTGTGTGTGTGTTGTGTGTGTGTGTGTTGTCAGTGTGTATGTGTGTTGTCGGTGTGTGTGTGTGTGTGTGTGTTGTCGGTGTGTGTGTGTGTGTGTGTGTGTGTGTTGTCGGTGTGTGTGTCTGTGTGGTATGTGTGTGTGTGTGTTGTCGGTGTGTGTGTGTGTGTGTTGCCGGTGTGTGTGTGTGTGTTGTCGGTGTGTGTGTGTGTGTGTTGTCGGTGTGTGTGTGTGTGTGTGTTGTCGGTGTGTGTGTGTGTTGTCGGTGTGTGTGTGTGTGTTGTCGGTGTGTGTGTGTGTGTGTGTGTTGTCGGTGTGTGTGTGTGTGTTGCTGGTGTTTGTGTGTGTGTGTGTTGTCGGTGTGTGTGTGTGTTGTCGGTGTGTGTGTGTGTGTGTGTGTGTGTTGTCGGTGTGTGTGTGTTGTCGGTGTGTGTGTGTGTGTTGTCGGTGTGTGTGTGTTGTCGGTGTGTGTGTGTGTGTGTGTTGTCGGTGTGTGTGTGTGTGTTGCTGGTGTTTGTGTGTGTGTGTGTGTTGTCGGTGTGTGTGTGTGTGTTGTCGTTGTGTGTGTGTGTGTGTGTTTGTGTGTTGTCGGTGTGTGTGTGTGTTGTCGGTGTGTGTGTGTGTGTGTGTTGTCTGTGTGTTTGTGTGTGTGTGTTGTCGGTGTGTGTGTGTGTGTGTGTTGTCGGTGTGTGTGTGTGTTGTTGGTGTGTGTGTGTTGTCGGTGTGTGTGTGTGTGTGTGTGTGTGTTGTCGGTGTGTGTGTGTGTGTGTGTTGTCAGTGTGTGTGTGTGTTGTCGGTGTGTGTGTGTGTGTGTGTTGCTGGTGTGTGTGTGTGTGTGTGTGTGTGTTGTCGGTGTGTGTGTGTGTGTTGTCGGTGTGTGTTTGTGTGTGTTGTCGGTGTGTTTGTGTGTGTGTTGTCGGTGTGTGTGTGTGTGTGTGTGTTGTCGGTGTGTGTGTGTGTGTTGTCGGTGTGTTGTCGGTGTGTGTGTGTGTGTGTGGTCGGTGTGTGTGTGTGTGTGTTGTCGGTGTGTGTGTGTGTGTTGTCGGTGTGTGTGTGTGTGTGTTGTCGGTGTGTGTGTGTGTTGTCGGTGTGTGTGTGTGTGTGTTGTGTGTGTGTGTGTATTGTCGGTGTGTGTGTGTGTGTGTGTGTGTGTGCTGTCGGTGTGTGTGTGTGTGTGTGTGTGTGTGTTGTCGGTGTGTGTGTGTGTGTGTGTTGTCGGTGTGTGTGTGTGTGTTGCTGGTGTTTGTGTGAGTGTGTGTTGTCTTTGTGTGTGTGTGTGTTGTCGGTGTGTGTGTGTGTGTGTGTGTGTGTGTGTGTTGTCGGTGTGTGTGTGTGTGTTGTCGGTGTGTGTGTGTGTGTGTGTTGTCGGTGTGTTTGTGTGTGTGTGTTGTCGGTGTGTGTGTGTGTGTGTTGTCGGTGTGTGTGTGTGTGTTGTGTGTGTGTGTGTTGTCGGTGTGTGTGTGTGTTGTCGGTGTGTGTGTGTGTGTGTGTGTGTTGTCGGTGTGTGTGTGTGTGTGTGTTGTCGGTGTGTGTGTCTGTGTGGTATGTATGTGTGTGTGTTGTCGGTGTGTGTGTGTGTGTGTTGTCGGTGTGTGTGTGTGTGTTGTGTGTGTGTGTGTTGTCAGTGTGTGTGTGTGTTGTCGGTGTGTGTGTGTGTGTGTTGTCGGTGTGTGTGTGTGTGTGTGTGTGTTGTCGGTGTGTGTGTCTGTGTGGTATGTGTGTGTGTGTGTTGTCGGTGTGTGTGTGTGTGTGTTGCCGGTGTGTGTGTGTGTGTTGTCGGTGTGTGTGTGTGTGTGTTGTCGGTGTGTGTGTGTGTGTGTGTTGTCGGTGTGTGTGTGTGTGTGTGTTGTCGGTGTGTGTGTGTGTGTTGTCGGTGTGTGTGTGTGTGTGTGTGTTGTCGGTGTGTGTGTGTGTGTTGCTGGTGTTTGTGTGTGTGTGTGTTGTCGGTGTGTGTGTGTGTTGTCGGTGTGTGTGTGTGTGTGTGTGTGTGTGTTGTCGGTGTGTGTGTGTTGTCGGTGTGTGTGTGTGTGTTGTCGGTGTGTGTGTGTTGTCGGTGTGTGTGTGTGTGTGTGTTGTCGGTGTGTGTGTGTGTTGCTGGTGTTTGTGTGTGTGTGTGTGTTGTCGGTGTGTGTGTGTGTGTTGTCGTTGTGTGTGTGTGTGTGTGTTTGTGTGTTGTCGGTGTGTGTGTGTGTTGTCGGTGTGTGTGTGTGTGTGTGTTGTCGGTGTGTTTGTGTGTGTGTGTTGTCGGTGTGTGTGTGTGTGTGTGTGTTGTCGGTGTGTGTGTGTGTGTGTTGCTGGTGTTTGTGTGTGTGTGTGTTGTCGGTGTGTGTGTGTGTTGTCGGTGTGTTTGTGTGTGTGTGTTGTCGTTGTGTGTGTGTGTGTGTGTTGTCGGTGTGTGTGTGTGTGTTGTGTGTGTGTGTGTTGTCGGTGTGTGTGTGTGTGTGTGTTGTCGGTGTGTGTGTGTGTTGCTGGTGTTTGTGTGTGTGTGTGTGTTGTTGGTGTGTGTGTGTGTGTTGTCGTTGTGTGTGTGTGTGTGTGTGTGTTTGTGTGTTGTCGGTGTGTGTGTGTGTGTGTTGTCGGTGTGTGTGTGTGTGTGTGTTGTCGGTGTGTTTGTGTGTGTGTGTTGTAGGTGTGTGTGTGTGTGTGTTGTCGGTGTGTGTGTGTGTGTTGTGTGTGTGTGTTGTCGGTGTGTGTGTGTGTGTGTTGTCGGTGTGTGTGTGTGTGTGTGTTGTCGGTGTGTGTGTGTGTGTGTGTTGTCGGTGTGTGTGTGTGTGTTTTGTGTGTGTGTGTGTGTTGTCGGTGTGTGTGTGTGTGTGTTGCCGGTGTGTGTGTGTGTGTTGTCGGTGTGTGTGTGTGTGTGTGTTGTCGGTGTGTGTGTGTGTGTAGTCGGTGTGTGTGTGTGTGTGTGTGTGTGTTGTCGGTGTGTGTGTGTGTTGTCGGTGTGTGTGTGTGTGTGTTGTCGGTGTGTGTGTGTGTTGTCGGTGTGTGTGTGTGTTGTGTGTGTGTGTGTTGTCGGTGTGTGTGTTTGTTGTCGGTGTGTGTGTGTGTGTGTGTGTTGTCGGTGTGTGTGTGTTGTCGGTGTGTGTGTGTTGTCGGTGTGTGTGTGTGTTGTCGGTGTGTGTGTGTGTGTGTTGTGTGTGTGTGTGTTGTCGGTGTGTGTGTGTGTGTGCTGTCGGTTTGTGTGTGTGTTGTGTGTGTGTGTGTTGTCGGTGTGTGTGTGTGTGTGTGTTGTCGGTGTGTGTGTGTGTGTTGTCGGTGTGTGTGTGTGTGTGTGTGTTGTCAGTGTGTGTCTGTGTGTTATTGGTGTGTGTGTGTGTGTGTGTTGTCGGTGAGTGTGTGTGTCTGTGTTGTCGGTGTGTGTGTGTGTGTGTTGTCGGTATGTGTGTTGTCTGTGTGTGTGTGTTGTCAGTGTGTGTGTGTGTGTGTGTGTGTTGTCGGTGTGTGTGTGTGTGTGTGTGTGTGTGTGTGTTGTCAGTGTGTGTATGTGTGTGTTGTCGGTGTGTGTGTGTGTGTGTGTGTGTGTGTGTTGTCGGTGTGTGTGTGTGTGTTGTCGGTGTGTGTGTGTGTTGTCGGTGTGTGTGTGTGTGTGTGTGTGTGTGTTGTCGGTGTGTGTGTGTGTGTTGTCGGTGTGTGTGTGTGTGTTGTCGGTGTGTGTGTGTGTTTGTTGTCGGTGTGTGTGTGTGTGTTGTCAGTGTGTGTGTGTGTGTGTTGTCGGTGTGTGTGTGTTTATGTGTTGTTGGTGTGTGTGTGTGTGTTGTCGGTGTGTGTGTGTGTGTGTGTGTTGTCGGTGTGTGTGTGTGTTGTTTGTGTGTGTGTGTTGTCGGTGTGTGTGTGTGTGTGTGTGTGTGTTGTCGGTGTGTGTGTGTGTGTGTTGTCGGTGTGTGTGTGTTGTCGGTGTGTGTGTGTGTGTGTGTTGTCGGTGTGTTTGTGTGTGTGTGTTGTCGGTGTGTGTGTGTGTGTGTTGTCGGTGTGTGTGTGTGTGTTGTGTGTGTGTGTGTTGTCGGTGGGTGTGTGTGTGTGTGTTGTGTGTGTGTGTGTGTTGTCGGTGTGTGTGTGTGTTGCCGGTGTGTGTGTTGTCGGTGTGTGTGTGTGTGTGTTGCCGGTGTGTGTGTGTGTGTTGTCGGTGTGTGTGTGTGTGTGTGTGTGTTGTCGGTGTGTGTGTGTGTGTTGTCGGTGTGTGTGTGTGTGTGTTGTCGGTGTGTGTGTGTGTAGTCGGTGTGTGTGTGTGTGTGTGTGTGTTGTCGGTTTGTGTGTGTTGTCGGTGTGTGTGTGTGTGTGTTGTCGGTGTGTGTGTGTGTTGTCGGTGTGTGTGTGTTGTGTGTGTGTGTGTTGTCGGTGTGTGTGTTTGTTGTCGGTGTGTGTGTGTGTGTGTGTTGTCGGTGTGTGTGTGTTGTCGGTGTGTGTGTGTGTGTTGTCGGTGTGTGTGTGTGTTGTCGGTGTGTGTGTGTGTGTGTTGTGTGTGTGTGTGTTGTCGGTGTGTGTGTGTGTGCTGTCGGTTTGTGTGTGTGTGTGTGTTGTCTGTGTGTGTGTGTTGTCGGTGTGTGTGTGTGTGTGTGTTGTCGGTGTGTGTGTGTGTGTGTTGTCGGTGTGTGTGTGTGTGTGTGTGTGTGTGTTGTCAGTGTGTGTCTGTGTGTTATTGTGTGTGTGTGTGTGTGTGTTGTTGGTGAGTGTGTGTGTCCGTGTTGTCGGTGTGTGTGTGTGTGTGTTGTCGGTGTGTGTGTTGTCTGTGTGTGTGTGTTGTCAGTGTGTGTGTGTGTGTGTTGTCGGTGTGTGTGTGTGTGTGTGTGTGTGTTGTCAGTGTGTGTATGTGTGTGTTGTCGGTGTGTGTGTGTGTGTGTGTGTTGTCGGTGTGTGTGTGTGTTGTCGGTGTGTGTGTGTGTGTGTTGTCGGTGTGTGTGTGTGTGTGTGTGTTGTCGGTGTGTGTGTGTGTGTTGTCGGTGTATGTGTGTGTGTTGTCGGTGTGTGTGTGTGTGTGTTGTCGGTGTGTGTGTGTGTGTGTGTTGTCAGTGTGTGTGTGTGTGTGTTGTCGGTGTGTGTGTGTTTATGTGTTGTCGGTGTGTGTGTGTGTGTTGTCGGTGTGTGTGTGTGTGTGTGTTGTCGGTGTGTGTGTGTGTTGTTGGTGTGTGTGTGTTGTCGGTGTGTGTGTGTGTGTGTGTGTGTGTGTGTGTTGTCGGTGTGTGTGTGTGTGTGTTGTCGGTGTGTGTGTGTGTGTTGTCGGTGTGTGTGTGTGTGTGTTGTCGGTGTGTGTGTGTGTGTTGTGTGTGTGTGTGTTGTCGGTGTGTGTGTGTGTGTGTGTTGTCGGTGTGTGTGTGTGTGTGTGTTGTCGGTGTGTGTGTCTGTGTTGTCGGTGTGTGTGTGTGTGTGTTGTCAGTGTGTGTGTGTGTTGTCGGTGTGTGTGTGTGTGTGTTGCTGGTGTGTGTGTGTGTGTGTGTGTGTTGTCGGTGTGTGTGTGTGTGTTGTCGGTGTGTGTTTGTGTGTGTTGTCGGTGTGTTTGTGTGTGTGTTGTCGGTGTGTGTGTGTGTGTGTGTGTTGTCGGTGTGTGTGTGTGTGTTGTCGGTGTGTTGTCGGTGTGTGTGTGTGTGTGTGGTCGGTGTGTGTGTGTGTGTTGTCGGTGTGTGTGTGTGTGTGTTGTCGGTGTGTGTGTGTGTGTGTTGTCGGTGTGTGTGTGTGTGTTGTCGGTGTGTGTGTGTGTGTGTTGTCGGTGTGTGTGTGTGTGTTGTGTGTGTGTGTGTTGTCGGTGTGTGTGTGTGTGTGTGTTGTCGGTGTGTGTGTGTGTGTGTGTTGTCGGTGTGTGTGTCTGTGTTGTCGGTGTGTGTGTGTGTGTGTTGTCAGTGTGTGTGTGTGTTGTCGGTGTGTGTGTGTGTGTGTTGCTGGTGTGTGTGTGTGTGTGTGTGTGTTGTCGGTGTGTGTGTGTGTGTTGTCGGTGTGTGTTTGTGTGTGTTGTCGGTGTGTTTGTGTGTGTGTTGTCGGTGTGTGTGTGTGTGTGTGTGTTGTCGGTGTGTGTGTGTGTGTTGTCGGTGTGTTGTCTGGGTGTGTGTGTGTGTGTGGTCGGTGTGTGTGTGTGTGTTGTCGGTGTGTGTGTGTGTGTTGTCGGTGTGTGTGTGTGTGTGTTGTCGGTGTGTGTGTGTGTTGTCGTTGTGTGTGTGTGTGTGTTGTGTGTGTGTGTGTGTTGTCGGTGTGTGTGTGTGTGTGTGCTGTCGGTGTGTGTGTGTGTGTGTGTGTGTTGTCGGTGTGTGTGTGTGTGTGTGTGTTGTCGGTGTGTGTGTGTGTGTGTTTGTTGCTGGTGTTTGTGTGTGTGTGTGTTGTCTTTGTGTGTGTGTGTGTTGTCGGTGTGTGTGTGTGTGTGTGTGTGTGTGTGTGTGTGTTGTCGGTGTGTGTGTGTGTGTTGTCGGTGTGTGTGTGTGTGTGTGTTGTCGGTGTGTTTGTGTGTGTGTGTTGTCGGTGTGTGTGTGTGTGTGTTGTCGGTGTGTGTGTGTGTGTTGTGTGTGTGTGTGTTGTCGGTGTGTGTGTGTGTTGTCGGTGTGTGTGTGTGTGTGTTGTCGGTGTGTGTGTGTGTGTGTTGTCGGTGTGTGTGTCTGTGTGGTATGTGTGTGTGTGTGTTGTCGGTGTGTGTGTGTGTGTGTTGTCGGTGTGTGTGTGTGTGTTGTGTGTGTGTGTGTTGTCAGTGCGTGTGTGTGTTGTCGGTGTGTGTGTGTGTGTGTGTGTTGTCGGTGTGTGTGTGTGTGTGTGTTGTCGGTGTGTGTGTCTGTGTGGTATGTGTGTGTGTGTGTTGTCGGTGTGTGTGTGTGTGTGTGTTGCCGGTGTGTGTGTGTGTGTTGTCGGTGTGTGTGTGTGTGTGTTGTTGGTGTGTGTGTGTGTGTGTTGTCGGTGTGTGTGTGTGTGTGTGTTGTCGGTGTGTGTGTGTGTGTTGTCGGTGTGTGTGTGTGTGTGTTGTCGGTGTGTGTGTGTGTGTTGCTGGTGTTTGTGTGTGTGTGTGTTGTCGGTGTGTGTGTGTGTTGTCGGTGTGTGTGTGTGTGTGTGTGTGTTGTCGGTGTGTGTGTGTTGTCGGTGTGTGTGTGTGTGTTGTCGGTGTGTGTGTGTTGTCGGTGTGTGTGTGTGTGTGTGTTGTCGGTGTGTGTGTGTGTGTTGCTGGTGTTTGTGTGTGTGTGTGTGTGTTGTCGGTGTGTGTGTGTGTGTGTTGTCGTTGTGTGTGTGTGTGTGTTTGTGTGTTGTCGGTGTGTGTGTGTGTTGTCGGTGTGTGTGTGTGTGTTGTCGGTGTGTTTGTGTGTGTGTGTTGTCGGTGTGTGTGTGTGTGTGTGTGTTGTCGGTGTGTGTGTGTGTGTTGCTGGTGTTTGTGTGTGTGTGTGTTGTCGGTGTGTGTGTGTGTTGTCGGTGTGTTTGTGTGTGTGTGTTGTCGTTGTGTGTGTGTGTGTGTGTTGTCGGTGTGTGTGTGTGTGTTGTGTGTGTGTGTGTTGTCGGTGTGTGTGTGTGTGTGTGTTGTCGGTGTGTGTGTGTGTTGCTGGTGTTTGTGTGTGTGTGTGTGTTGTCGGTGTGTGTGTGTGTGTTGTCGTTGTGTGTGTGTGTGTGTGTGTGTTTGTGTGTTGTCGGTGTGTGTGTGTGTGTGTTGTCGGTGTGTGTGTGTGTGTGTGTTGTCGGTGTGTTTGTGTGTGTGTGTTGTCGGTGTGTGTGTGTGTGTTGTCGGTGTGTGTGTGTGTGTTGTGTGTGTGTGTTGTCGGTGTGTGTGTGTGTGTGTTGTCGGTGTGTGTGTGTGTGTGTGTTGTCGGTGTGTGTGTGTGTGTGTGTTGTCGGTGTGTGTGTGTGTGTTTTGTGTGTGTGTGTGTGTTGTCGGTGTGTGTGTGTGTGTGTGTTGCCGGTGTGTGTGTGTGTGTTGTCGGTGTGTGTGTGTGTGTTGTCGGTGTGTGTGTGTGTGTGTTGTCGGTGTGTGTGTGTGTGTGTGTTGTCGGTGTGTGTGTGTGTGTTGTCGGTGTGTGTGTGTGTGTGTTGTCGGTGTGTGTGTGTGTTGTGTGTGTGTGTGTTGTCGGTGTGTGTGTTTGTTGTCGGTGTGTGTGTGTGTGTGTGTGTTGTCGGTGTGTGTGTGTTGTCGGTGTGTGTGTGTGTGTTGTCGGTGTGTGTGTGTGTTGTCGGTGTGTGTGTGTGTGTGTTGTGTGTGTGTGTGTTGTCGGTGTGTGTGTGTGTGTGCTGTCGGTTTGTGTGTGTGTTGTGTGTGTGTGTGTTGTCGGTGTGTGTGTGTGTGTGTGTTGTCGGTGTGTGTGTGTGTGTGTTGTCGGTGTGTGTGTGTGTGTGTGTGTTGTCAGTGTGTGTCTGTGTGTTATTGGTGTGTGTGTGTGTGTGTGTTGTCGGTGAGTGTGTGTGTCTGTGTTGTCGGTGTGTGTGTGTGTGTGTTGTCGGTATGTGTGTTGTCTGTGTGTGTGTGTTGTCAGTGTGTGTGTGTGTGTGTGTGTGTTGTCGGTGTGTGTGTGTGTGTGTGTGTGTGTGTGTGTTGTCAGTGTGTGTATGTGTGTGTTGTCGGTGTGTGTGTGTGTGTGTGTGTGTGTGTGTGTTGTCGGTGTGTGTGTGTGTGTTGTCGGTGTGTGTGTGTGTTGTCGGTGTGTGTGTGTGTGTGTTGTCGGTGTGTGTGTGTGTGTTGTGTGTGTGTGTGTGTTGTCGGTGTGTGTGTGTGTTGTCGGTGTGTGTGTTTGTGTGTGTTGTCGGTGTGTGTGTGTGTGTGTGTGTGTTGTCGGTGTGTGTGTGTGTGTTGCTGGTGTTTGTGTGTGTGTGTGTGTGTGTGTGTTGTCGGTGTGTGTGTGTGTGTGTGTGTGTTGTCGGTGTGTGTGTGTGTGTTGCTGGTGTTTGTGTGTGTGTGTGTTGTCTTTGTGTGTGTGTGTGTTGTCGGTGTGTGTGTGTGTGTGTGTGTGTGTGTGTGTGTGTGTTGTCGGTGTGTGTGTGTGTGTTGTCGGTGTGTGTGTGTGTGTGTGTTGTCGGTGTGTTTGTGTGTGTGTGTTGTCGGTGTGTGTGTGTGTGTGTTGTCGGTGTGTGTGTGTGTGTTGTGTGTGTGTGTGTTGTCGGTGTGTGTGTGTGTTGTCGGTGTGTGTGTGTGTGTGTGTGTTGTCGGTGTGTGTGTGTGTGTGTGTGTGTTGTCGGTGTGTGTGTCTGTGTGGTATGTGTGTGTGTGTGTTGTCGGTGTGTGTGTGTGTGTGTTGTCGGTGTGTGTGTGTGTGTTGTGTGTGTGTGTGTTGTCAGTGTGTATGTGTGTTGTCGGTGTGTGTGTGTGTGTGTGTGTTGTCGGTGTGTGTGTGTGTGTGTGTGTGTTGTCGGTGTGTGTGTCTGTGTGGTATGTGTGTGTGTGTGTTGTCGGTGTGTGTGTGTGTGTGTTGCCGGTGTGTGTGTGTGTGTTGTCGGTGTGTGTGTGTGTGTGTTGTCGGTGTGTGTGTGTGTGTGTGTGTGTTGTCGGTGTGTGTGTGTGTGTGTGTTGTCGGTGTGTGTGTGTGTGTTGTCGGTGTGTGTGTGTGTGTGTGTTGTCGGTGTGTGTGTGTGTGTTGCTGGTGTTTGTGTGTGTGTGTGTTGTCGGTGTGTGTGTGTGTTGTCGGTGTGTGTGTGTGTGTGTGTGTGTGTGTTGTCGGTGTGTGTGTGTTGTCGGTGTGTGTGTGTGTGTTGTCGGTGTGTGTGTGTTGTCGGTGTGTGTGTGTGTGTGTGTTGTCGGTGTGTGTGTGTGTGTTGCTGGTGTTTGTGTGTGTGTGTGTGTTGTCGGTGTGTGTGTGTGTGTTGTCGTTGTGTGTGTGTGTGTGTGTTTGTGTGTTGTCGGTGTGTGTGTGTGTTGTCGGTGTGTGTGTGTGTGTGTGTTGTCGGTGTGTTTGTGTGTGTGTGTTGTCGGTGTGTGTGTGTGTGTGTGTTGTCGGTGTGTGTGTGTGTTGTTGGTGTGTGTGTGTTGTCGGTGTGTGTGTGTGTGTGTGTGTGTGTGTTGTCGGTGTGTGTGTGTGTGTGTGTGTTGTCAGTGTGTGTGTGTGTTGTCGGTGTGTGTGTGTGTGTGTGTTGCTGGTGTGTGTGTGTGTGTGTGTGTGTTGTCGGTGTGTGTGTGTGTGTTGTCGGTGTGTGTTTGTGTGTGTTGTCGGTGTGTTTGTGTGTGTGTTGTCGGTGTGTGTGTGTGTGTGTGTGTTGTCGGTGTGTGTGTGTGTGTTGTCGGTGTGTTGTCGGTGTGTGTGTGTGTGTGTGGTCGGTGTGTGTGTGTGTGTGTTGTCGGTGTGTGTGTGTGTGTTGTCGGTGTGTGTGTGTGTGTGTTGTCGGTGTGTGTGTGTGTTGTCGGTGTGTGTGTGTGTGTGTTGTGTGTGTGTGTGTGTTGTCGGTGTGTGTGTGTGTGTGTGTGTGCTGTCGGTGTGTGTGTGTGTGTGTGTGTGTGTGTTGTCGGTGTGTGTGTGTGTGTGTGTTGTCGGTGTGTGTGTGTGTGTTGCTGGTGTTTGTGTGTGTGTGTGTTGTCTTTGTGTGTGTGTGTGTTGTCGGTGTGTGTGTGTGTGTGTGTGTGTGTGTGTGTTGTCGGTGTGTGTGTGTGTGTTGTCGGTGTGTGTGTGTGTGTGTGTTGTCGGTGTGTTTGTGTGTGTGTGTTGTCGGTGTGTGTGTGTGTGTGTTGTCGGTGTGTGTGTGTGTGTTGTGTGTGTGTGTGTTGTCGGTGTGTGTGTGTGTTGTCGGTGTGTGTGTGTGTGTGTGTGTTGTCGGTGTGTGTGTGTGTGTGTGTGTGTTGTCGGTGTGTGTGTCTGTGTGGTATGTATGTGTGTGTGTTGTCGGTGTGTGTGTGTGTGTGTTGTCGGTGTGTGTGTGTGTGTTGTGTGTGTGTGTGTTGTCAGTGTGTGTGTGTGTTGTCGGTGTGTGTGTGTGTGTGTGTGTGTGTCGGTGTGTGTGTGTGTGTGTGTGTGTGTTGTCGGTGTGTGTGTCTGTGTGGTATGTGTGTGTGTGTGTTGTCGGTGTGTGTGTGTGTGTGTTGCCGGTGTGTGTGTGTGTGTTGTCGGTGTGTGTGTGTGTGTGTTGTCGGTGTGTGTGTGTGTGTGTGTTGTCGGTGTGTGTGTGTGTTTGTGTTGTCGGTGTGTGTGTGTGTGTTGTCGGTGTGTGTGTGTGTGTGTGTTGTCGGTGTGTCTGTGTGTGTGTTGTCGGTGTGTGTGTGTGTTGTCGGTGTGTGTGTGTGTGTGTTGTGTGTGTGTGTGTGTTGTCGGTGTGTGTGTGTGTGTGTGTGTGCTGTCGGTGTGTGTGTGTGTGTGTGTGTGTGTGTGTTGTCGGTGTGTGTGTGTGTGTGTGTTGTCGGTGTGTGTGTGTGTGTTGCTGGTGTTTGTGTGTGTGTGTGTTGTCTTTGTGTGTGTGTGTGTTGTCGGTGTGTGTGTGTGTGTGTGTGTGTGTGTGTGTTGTCGGTGTGTGTGTGTGTGTTGTCGGTGTGTGTGTGTGTGTGTGTTGTCGGTGTGTTTGTGTGTGTGTGTTGTCGGTGTGTGTGTGTGTGTGTTGTCGGTGTGTGTGTGTGTGTTGTGTGTGTGTGTGTTGTCGGTGTGTGTGTGTGTTGTCGGTGTGTGTGTGTGTGTGTGTGTTGTCGGTGTGTGTGTGTGTGTGTGTGTGTTGTCGGTGTGTGTGTCTGTGTGGTATGTATGTGTGTGTGTTGTCGGTGTGTGTGTGTGTGTGTTGTCGGTGTGTGTGTGTGTGTGTGTGTGTGTGTGTGTCAGTGTGTGTGTGTGTTGTCGGTGTGTGTGTGTGTGTGTGTGTTGTCGGTGTGTGTGTGTGTGTGTGTGTGTTGTCGGTGTGTGTGTCTGTGTGGTATGTGTGTGTGTGTGTTGTCGGTGTGTGTGTGTGTGTGTTGCCGGTGTGTGTGTGTGTGTTGTCGGTGTGTGTGTGTGTGTGTTGTCGGTGTGTGTGTGTGTGTGTGTTGTCGGTGTGTGTGTGTGTTTGTGTTGTCGGTGTGTGTGTGTGTGTTGTCGGTGTGTGTGTGTGTGTGTGTGTGTTGTCGGTGTGTGTGTGTGTGTTGCTGGTGTTTGTGTGTGTGTGTGTTGTCGGTGTGTGTGTGTGTTGTCGGTGTGTGTGTGTGTGTGTGTGTGTGTGTTGTCGGTGTGTGTGTGTTGTCGGTGTGTGTGTGTGTGTTGTCGGTGTGTGTGTGTTGTCGGTGTGTGTGTGTGTGTGTGTTGTCGGTGTGTGTGTGTGTGTTGCTGGTGTTTGTGAGTGTGTGTGTGTTGTCGGTGTGTGTGTGTGTGTTGTCGTTGTGTGTGTGTGTGTGTGTTTGTGTGTTGTCGGTGTGTGTGTGTGTTGTCGGTGTGTGTGTGTGTGTGTGTTGTCGGTGTGTTTGTGTGTGTGTGTTGTCGGTGTGTGTGTGTGTGTGTGTGTTGTCGGTGTGTGTGTGTGTGTGTTGCTGGTGTTTGTGTGTGTGTGTGTTGTCGGTGTGTGTGTGTGTTGTCGGTGTGTTTGTGTGTGTGTGTTGTCGTTGTGTGTGTGTGTGTGTGTTGTCGGTGTGTGTGTGTGTGTTGTGTGTGTGTGTGTTGTCGGTGTGTGTGTGTGTGTGTGTTGTCGGTGTGTGTGTGTGTTGCTGGTGTTTGTGTGTGTGTGTGTGTTGTCGGTGTGTGTGTGTGTGTTGTCGTTGTGTGTGTGTGTGTGTGTGTGTTTGTGTGTTGTCGGTGTGTGTGTGTGTGTGTTGTCGGTGTGTGTGTGTGTGTGTGTTGTCGGTGTGTTTGTGTGTGTGTGTTGTAGGTGTGTGTGTGTGTGTGTTGTCGGTGTGTGTGTGTGTGTTGTGTGTGTGTGTGTTGTCGGTGTGTGTGTGTGTTGTCGGTGTGTGTGTGTGTGTGTGTTGTCGGTGTGTGTGTGTGTGTGTGTTGTCGGTGTGTGTGTGTGTGTTTTGTGTGTGTGTGTGTGTTGTCGGTGTGTGTGTGTGTGTGTTGCCGGTGTGTGTGTGTGTGTTGTCGGTGTGTGTGTGTGTGTGTGTTGTCGGTGTGTGTGTGTGTGTTGTCGGTGTGTGTGTGTGTGTGTTGTCGGTGTGTGTGTGTGTAGTCAGTGTGTGTGTGGTGTGTGTGTGTGTGTGTTGTCGGTGTGTGTGTGTGTGTTGTCGGTGTGTGTGTGTGTGTGTTGTCGGTGTGTGTGTGTGTTGTCGGTGTGTGTGTGTGTTGTGTGTGTGTGTGTTGTCGGTGTGTGTGTTTGTTGTCGGTGTGTGTGTGTGTGTGTGTGTTGTCGGTGTGTGTGTGTTGTCGGTGTGTGTGTGTTGTCGGTGTGTGTGTGTGTTGTCGGTGTGTGTGTGTGTGTTGTGTGTGTGTGTGTTGTCGGTGTGTGTGTGTGTGTGCTGTCGGTTTGTGTGTGTGTTGTGTGTGTGTGTGTTGTCGGTGTGTGTGTGTGTGTGTGTTGTCGGTGTGTGTGTGTGTGTGTTGTCGGTGTGTGTGTGTGTTGTCGGTGTGTGTGTGTGTGTGTGTGTTGTCGGTGTGTGTGTGTGTGTGTGTGTGTTGTCGGTGTGTGTGTCTGTGTGGTATGTATGTGTGTGTGTTGTCGGTGTGTGTGTGTGTGTGTTGTCGGTGTGTGTGTGTGTGTTGTGTGTGTGTGTGTTGTCAGTGTGTGTGTGTGTTGTCGGTGTGTGTGTGTGTGTGTGTGTTGTCGGTGTGTGTGTGTGTGTGTGTGTGTTGTCGGTGTGTGTGTCTGTGTGGTATGTGTGTGTGTGTGTTGTCGGTGTGTGTGTGTGTGTGTTGCCGGTGTGTGTGTGTGTGTTGTCGGTGTGTGTGTGTGTGTGTTGTCGGTGGTGTGTGTGTGTGTGTTGTCGGTGTGTGTGTGTGTTTGTGTTGTCGGTGTGTGTGTGTGTGTTGTCGGTGTGGTGTGTGTGTGTGTTGTCGGTGTGTGTGTGTGTGTTGCTGGTGTTTGTGTGTGTGTGTGTTGTCGGTGTGTGTGTGTGTTGTCGGTGTGTGTGTGTGTGTGTGTGTGTGTGTTGTCGGTGTGTGTGTGTTGTCGGTGTGTGTGTGTGTGTTGTCGGTGTGTGTGTGTTGTCGGTGTGTGTGTGTGTGTGTGTTGTCGGTGTGTGTGTGTGTGTTGCTGGTGTTTGTGTGTGTGTGTGTGTTGTCGGTGTGTGTGTGTGTGTTGTCGTTGTGTGTGTGTGTGTGTGTTTGTGTGTTGTCGGTGTGTGTGTGTGTTGTCGGTGTGTGTGTGTGTGTGTGTTGTCGGTGTGTTTGTGTGTGTGTGTTGTCGGTGTGTGTGTGTGTGTGTGTGTTGTCGGTGTGTGTGTGTGTGTGTTGCTGGTGTTTGTGTGTGTGTGTGTTGTCGGTGTGTGTGTGTGTTGTCGGTGTGTTTGTGTGTGTGTGTTGTCGTTGTGTGTGTGTGTGTGTGTTGTCGGTGTGTGTGTGTGTGTTGTGTGTGTGTGTGTTGTCGGTGTGTGTGTGTGTGTGTGTTGTCGGTGTGTGTGTGTGTTGCTGGTGTTTGTGTGTGTGTGTGTGTTGTCGGTGTGTGTGTGTGTGTTGTCGTTGTGTGTGTGTGTGTGTGTGTGTTTGTGTGTTGTCGGTGTGTGTGTGTGTGTGTTGTCGGTGTGTGTGTGTGTGTTGTCGGTGTGTTTGTGTGTGTGTGTTGTAGGTGTGTGTGTGTGTGTGTTGTCGGTGTGTGTGTGTGTGTTGTGTGTGTGTGTGTTGTCGGTGTGTGTGTGTGTTGTCGGTGTGTGTGTGTGTGTTGTCGGTGTGTGTGTGTGTGTGTGTTGTCGGTGTGTGTGTGTGTGTTTTGTGTGTGTGTGTGTGTTGTCGGTGTGTGTGTGTGTGTGTTGCCGGTGTGTGTGTGTGTGTTGTCGGTGTGTGTGTGTGTGTGTGTTGTCGGTGTGTGTGTGTGTGTTGTCGGTGTGTGTGTGTGTGTGTTGTCGGTGTGTGTGTGTGTAGTCGGTGTGTGTGTGTGTGTGTGTGTGTGTTGTCGGTGTGTGTGTGTTGTCGGTGTGTGTGTGTGTGTGTTGTCGGTGTGTGTGTGTGTTGTCGGTGTGTGTGTGTGTTGTGTGTGTGTGTGTTGTCGGTGTGTGTGTTTGTTGTCGGTGTGTGTGTGTGTGTGTGTGTTGTCGGTGTGTGTGTGTTGTCGGTGTGTGTGTGTTGTCGGTGTGTGTGTGTGTTGTCGGTGTGTGTGTGTGTGTGTTGTGTGTGTGTGTGTTGTCGGTGTGTGTGTGTGTGTGCTGTCGGTTTGTGTGTGTGTTGTGTGTGTGTGTGTTGTCGGTGTGTGTGTGTGTGTGTGTTGTCGGTGTGTGTGTGTGTGTGTTGTCGGTGTGTGTGTGTGTGTGTGTGTTGTCAGTGTGTGTCTGTGTGTTATTGGTGTGTGTGTGTGTGTGTGTTGTCGGTGAGTGTGTGTGTCTGTGTTGTCGGTGTGTGTGTGTGTGTGTTGTCGGTATGTGTGTTGTCTGTGTGTGTGTGTTGTCAGTGTGTGTGTGTGTGTGTGTGTGTTGTCGGTGTGTGTGTGTGTGTGTGTGTGTGTGTGTTGTCAGTGTGTGTATGTGTGTGTTGTCGGTGTGTGTGTGTGTGTGTGTGTGTGTGTGTTGTCGGTGTGTGTGTGTTGTCGGTGTGTGTGTGTGTGTTGTCGGTGTGTGTGTGTTGTCGGTGTGTGTGTGTGTGTGTGTTGTCGGTGTGTGTGTGTGTGTTGCTGGTGTTTGTGTGTGTGTGTGTGTTGTCGGTGTGTGTGTGTGTGTTGTCGTTGTGTGTGTGTGTGTGTGTGTGTTTGTGTGTTGTCGGTGTGTGTGTGTGTTGTCGGTGTGTGTGTGTGTGTGTGTTGTCGGTGTGTTTGTGTGTGTGTGTTGTCGGTGTGTGTGTGTGTGTGTGTTGTCGGTGTGTGTGTGTGTTGTTGGTGTGTGTGTGTTGTCGGTGTGTGTGTGTGTGTGTGTGTGTGTTGTCGGTGTGTGTGTGTGTGTGTGTTGTCAGTGTGTGTGTGTGTTGTCGGTGTGTGTGTGTGTGTGTGTTGCTGGTGTGTGTGTGTGTGTGTGTGTGTGTGTTGTCGGTGTGTGTGTGTGTGTTGTCGGTGTGTGTTTGTGTGTGTTGTCGGTGTGTTTGTGTGTGTGTTGTCGGTGTGTGTGTGTGTGTGTTGTCGGTGTGTGTGTGTGTGTTGTCGGTGTGTTGTCGGTGTGTGTGTGTGTGTGTGGTCGGTGTGTGTGTGTGTGTGTTGTCGGTGTGTGTGTGTGTGTTGTCGGTGTGTGTGTGTGTGTGTTGTCGGTGTGTGTGTGTGTTGTCGGTGTGTGTGTGTGTGTGTTGTGTGTGTGTGTGTGTTGTCGGTGTGTGTGTGTGTGTGTGTGTGCTGTCGGTGTGTGTGTGTGTGTGTGTGTGTGTGTTGTCGGTGTGTGTGTGCGTGTGTGTTGTCGGTGTGTGTGTGTGTGTTGCTGGTGTTTGTGTGTGTGTGTGTTGTCTTTGTGTGTGTGTGTGTTGTCGGTGTGTGTGTGTGTGTGTGTGTGTGTGTGTGTGTTGTCGGTGTGTGTGTGTGTGTTGTCGGTGTGTGTGTGTGTGTGTGTTGTCGGTGTGTTTGTGTGTGTGTGTTGTCGGTGTGTGTGTGTGTGTGTTGTCGGTGTGTGTGTGTGTGTTGTGTGTGTGTGTGTTGTCGGTGTGTGTGTGTGTTGTCGGTGTGTGTGTGTGTGTGTGTGTTGTCGGTGTGTGTGTGTGTGTGTGTGTGTTGTCGGTGTGTGTGTCTGTGTGGTATGTATGTGTGTGTGTTGTCGGTGTGTGTGTGTGTGTGTTGTCGGTGTGTGTGTGTGTGTTGTGTGTGTGTGTGTTGTCAGTGTGTGTGTGTGTTGTCGGTGTGTGTGTGTGTGTGTGTGTTGTCGGTGTGTGTGTGTGTGTGTGTGTGTTGTCGGTGTGTGTGTCTGTGTGGTATGTGTGTGTGTGTGTTGTCGGTGTGTGTGTGTGTGTGTTGCCGGTGTGTGTGTGTGTGTTGTCGGTGTGTGTGTGTGTGTGTTGTCGGTGTGTGTGTGTGTGTGTGTTGTCGGTGTGTGTGTGTGTTTGTGTTGTCGGTGTGTGTGTGTGTGTTGTCGGTGTGTGTGTGTGTGTGTGTGTTGTCGGTGTGTGTGTGTGTGTTGCTGGTGTTTGTGTGTGTGTGTGTTGTCGGTGTGTGTGTGTGTTGTCGGTGTGTGTGTGTGTGTGTGTGTGTGTGTTGTCGGTGTGTGTGTGTTGTCGGTGTGTGTGTGTGTGTTGTCGGTGTGTGTGTGTTGTCGGTGTGTGTGTGTGTGTGTGTTGTCGGTGTGTGTGTGTGTGTTGCTGGTGTTTGTGTGTGTGTGTGTGTTGTCGGTGTGTGTGTGTGTGTTGTCGTTGTGTGTGTGTGTGTGTGTTTGTGTGTTGTCGGTGTGTGTGTGTGTTGTCGGTGTGTGTGTGTGTGTGTGTGTTGTCGGTGTGTTTGTGTGTGTGTGTTGTCGGTGTGTGTGTGTGTGTGTGTGTTGTCGGTGTGTGTGTGTGTGTGTTGCTGGTGTTTGTGTGTGTGTGTGTTGTCGGTGTGTGTGTGTGTTGTCGGTGTGTTTGTGTGTGTGTGTTGTCGTTGTGTGTGTGTGTGTGTGTTGTCGGTGTGTGTGTGTGTGTTGTGTGTGTGTGTGTTGTCGGTGTGTGTGTGTGTGTGTGTTGTCGGTGTGTGTGTGTGTTGCTGGTGTTTGTGTGTGTGTGTGTGTTGTCGGTGTGTGTGTGTGTGTTGTCGTTGTGTGTGTGTGTGTGTGTGTGTTTGTGTGTTGTCGGTGTGTGTGTGTGTGTGTTGTCGGTGTGTGTGTGTGTGTGTGTTGTCGGTGTGTTTGTGTGTGTGTGTTGTAGGTGTGTGTGTGTGTGTGTTGTCGGTGTGTGTGTGTGTGTTGTGTGTGTGTGTGTTGTCGGTGTGTGTGTGTGTGTGTTGTCGGTGTGTGTGTGTGTGTGTGTTGTCGGTGTGTGTGTGTGTGTGTGTTGTCGGTGTGTGTGTGTGTGTTTTGTGTGTGTGTGTGTGTTGTCGGTGTGTGTGTGTGTGTGTTGCCGGTGTGTGTGTGTGTGTTGTCGGTGTGTGTGTGTGTGTGTGTTGTCGGTGTGTGTGTGTGTGTTGTCGGTGTGTGTGTGTGTGTTGTCGGTGTGTGTGTGTGTAGTCGGTGTGTGTGTGTGTGTGTGTGTGTGTTGTCGGTGTGTGTGTGTGTGTTGTCGGTGTGTGTGTGTGTGTGTTGTCGGTGTGTGTGTGTGTTGTCGGTGTGTGTGTGTGTTGTGTGTGTGTGTGTTGTCGGTGTGTGTGTTTGTTGTCGGTGTGTGTGTGTGTGTGTGTGTTGTCGGTGTGTGTGTGTTGTCGGTGTGTGTGTGTTGTCGGTGTGTGTGTGTGTTGTCGGTGTGTGTGTGTGTGTGTTGTGTGTGTGTGTGTTGTCGGTGTGTGTGTGTGTGTGCTGTCGGTTTGTGTGTGTGTTGTGTGTGTGTGTGTTGTCGGTGTGTGTGTGTGTGTGTGTTGTCGGTGTGTGTGTGTGTGTGTTGTCGGTGTGTGTGTGTGTGTGTGTGTTGTCAGTGTGTGTCTGTGTGTTATTGGTGTGTGTGTGTGTGTGTGTTGTCGGTGAGTGTGTGTGTCTGTGTTGTCGGTGTGTGTGTGTGTGTGTTGTCGGTATGTGTGTTGTCTGTGTGTGTGTGTTGTCAGTGTGTGTGTGTGTGTGTGTGTGTTGTCGGTGTGGTGTGTGTGTGTGTGTGTGTGTGTGTGTGTGTCAGTGTGTGTATGTGTGTGTTGTCGGTGTGTGTGTGTGTGTGTGTGTGTGTGTGTTGTCGGTGTGTGTGTGTGTGTTGTCGGTGTGTGTGTGTGTTGTCGGTGTGTGTGTGTGTGTGTTGTCGGTGTGTGTGTGTGTGTGTGTGTGTGTTGTCGGTGTGTGTGTGTGTGTTGTCGGTGTGTGTGTGTGTGTTGTCGGTGTGTGTGTGTGTTTGTTGTCGGTGTGTGTGTGTGTGTTGTCAGTGTGTGTGTGTGTGTGTTGTCGGTGTGTGTGTGTTTATGTGTTGTTGGTGTGTGTGTGTGTGTTGTCGGTGTGTGTGTGTGTGTGTGTTGTCGGTGTGTGTGTGTGTTGTTTGTGTGTGTGTGTTGTCGGTGTGTGTGTGTGTGTGTGTGTGTGTGTTGTCGGTGTGTGTGTGTGTGTGTTGTCGGTGTGTGTGTGTTGTCGGTGTGTGTGTGTGTGTGTGTTGTCGGTGTGTTTGTGTGTGTGTGTTGTCGGTGTGTGTGTGTGTGTGTTGTCGGTGTGTGTGTGTGTGTTGTGTGTGTGTGTGTTGTCGGTGGGTGTGTGTGTGTGTGTTGTGTGTGTGTGTGTGTTGTCGGTGTGTGTGTGTGTTGCCGGTGTGTGTGTTGTCGGTGTGTGTGTGTGTGTGTTGCCGGTGTGTGTGTGTGTGTTGTCGGTGTGTGTGTGTGTGTGTGTGTGTTGTCGGTGTGTGTGTGTGTGTTGTCGGTGTGTGTGTGTGTGTGTTGTCGGTGTGTGTGTGTGTAGTCGGTGTGTGTGTGTGTGTGTGTGTGTTGTCGGTTTGTGTGTGTTGTCGGTGTGTGTGTGTGTGTGTTGTCGGTGTGTGTGTGTGTTGTCGGTGTGTGTGTGTTGTGTGTGTGTGTGTTGTCGGTGTGTGTGTTTGTTGTCGGTGTGTGTGTGTGTGTGTGTTGTCGGTGTGTGTGTGTTGTCGGTGTGTGTGTGTGTGTTGTCGGTGTGTGTGTGTGTTGTCGGTGTGTGTGTGTGTGTGTTGTGTGTGTGTTTGTTGTCGGTGTGTGTGTGTGTGTGTGCTGTCGGTTTGTGTGTGTGTGTGTGTTGTCTGTGTGTGTGTGTTGTCGGTGTGTGTGTGTGTGTGTGTTGTGGTGTGTGTGTGTGTGTGTTGTCGGTGTGTGTGTGTGTGTGTTGCTGGTGTTTGTGTGTGTGTGTGTTGTCGGTGTGTGTGTGTGTTGTCGGTGTGTTTGTGTGTGTGTGTTGTCGTTGTGTGTGTGTGTGTGTGTTGTCGGTGTGTGTGTGTGTGTTGTGTGTGTGTGTTGTCGGTGTGTGTGTGTGTGTGTGTTGTCGGTGTGTGTGTGTGTTGCTGGTGTTTGTGTGTGTGTGTGTGTTGTCGGTGTGTGTGTGTGTGTTGTCGTTGTGTGTGTGTGTGTGTGTGTGTTTGTGTGTTGTCGGTGTGTGTGTGTGTGTGTTGTCGGTGTGTGTGTGTGTGTGTGTTGTCGGTGTGTTTGTGTGTGTGTGTTGTAGGTGTTTGTGTGTGTGTGTTGTCGGTGTGTGTGTGTGTGTTGTGTGTGTGTGTGTTGTCGGTGTGTGTGTGTGTGTGTTGTCGGTGTGTGTGTGTGTGTGTGTTGTCGGTGTGTGTGTGTGTGTGTGTTGTCGGTGTGTGTGTGTGTGTTTTGTGTGTGTGTGTGTGTTGTCGGTGTGTGTGTGTGTGTGTTGCCGGTGTGTGTGTGTGTGTTGTCGGTGTGTGTGTGTGTGTGTGTTGTCGGTGTGTGTGTGTGTGTTGTCGGTGTGTGTGTGTGTGTGTTGTCGGTGTGTGTGTGTGTTGTCGGTGTGTGTGTGTGTTGTGTGTGTGTGTGTTGTCGGTGTGTGTGTTTGTTGTCGGTGTGTGTGTGTGTGTGTGTGTTGTCGGTGTGTGTGTGTTGTCGGTGTGTGTGTGTTGTCGGTGTGTGTGTGTGTTGTCGGTGTGTGTGTGTGTGTGTTGTGTGTGTGTGTGTTGTCGGTGTGTGTGTGTGTGTGCTGTCGTGTTTGTGTGTGTGTTGTGTGTGTGTGTGTTGTCGGTGTGTGTGTGTGTGTGTGTTGTCGGTGTGTGTGTGTGTGTGTTGTCGGTGTGTGTGTGTGTGTGTGTGTGTGTCAGTGTGTGTGTGTGTTGTCGGTGTGTGTGTGTGTGTGTTGTCGGTGTGTGTGTGTGTTGTCGGTGTGTGTGTGTGTAGTCGGTGTGTGTGTGTGTGTGTGTGTGTTGTCGGTTTGTGTGTGTTGTCGGTGTGTGTGTGTGTGTGTTGTCGGTGTGTGTGTGTGTTGTCGGTGTGTGTGTGTTGTGTGTGTGTGTGTTGTCGGTGTGTGTGTTTGTTGTCGGTGTGTGTGTGTGTGTGTGTTGTCGGTGTGTGTGTGTTGTCGGTGTGTGTGTGTGTGTTGTCGGTGTGTGTGTGTGTTGTCGGTGTGTGTGTGTGTGTGTTGTGTGTGTGTTGTGTTGTCGGTGTGTGTGTGTGTGTGTGCTGTCGGTTTGTGTGTGTGTGTGTGTTGTCTGTGTGTGTGTGTTGTCGGTGTGTGTGTGTGTGTGTGTTGTTGGTGTGTGTGTGTGTGTGTTGTCGGTGTGTGTGTGTGTGTGTTGCTGGTGTTTGTGTGTGTGTGTGTTGTCGGTGTGTGTGTGTGTTGTCGGTGTGTTTGTGTGTGTGTGTTGTCGTTGTGTGTGTGTGTGTGTGTTGTCGGTGTGTGTGTGTGTGTTGTGTGTGTGTGTTGTCGGTGTGTGTGTGTGTGTGTGTTGTCGGTGTGTGTGTGTGTTGCTGGTGTTTGTGTGTGTGTGTGTGTTGTCGGTGTGTGTGTGTGTGTTGTCGTTGTGTGTGTGTGTGTGTGTGTGTTTGTGTGTTGTCGGTGTGTGTGTGTGTGTGTTGTCGGTGTGTGTGTGTGTGTGTGTTGTCGGTGTGTTTGTGTGTGTGTGTTGTAGGTGTTTGTGTGTGTGTGTTGTCGGTGTGTGTGTGTGTGTTGTGTGTGTGTGTGTTGTCGGTGTGTGTGTGTGTGTGTTGTCGGTGTGTGTGTGTGTGTGTTGTCGGTGTGTGTGTGTGTGTGTGTTGTCGGTGTGTGTGTGTGTGTTTTGTGTGTGTGTGTGTGTTGTCGGTGTGTGTGTGTGTGTGTTGCCGGTGTGTGTGTGTGTGTTGTCGGTGTGTGTGTGTGTGTGTGTTGTCGGTGTGTGTGTGTGTGTTGTCGGTGTGTGTGTGTGTGTGTTGTCGGTGTGTGTGTGTGTTGTCGGTGTGTGTGTGTGTTGTGTGTGTGTGTGTTGTCGGTGTGTGTGTTTGTTGTCGGTGTGTGTGTGTGTGTGTGTGTTGTCGGTGTGTGTGTGTTGTCGGTGTGTGTGTGTTGTCGGTGTGTGTGTGTGTTGTCGGTGTGTGTGTGTGTGTGTTGTGTGTGTGTGTGTTGTCGGTGTGTGTGTGTGTGTGCTGTCGGTTTGTGTGTGTGTTGTGTGTGTGTGTGTTGTCGGTGTGTGTGTGTGTGTGTGTTGTCGGTGTGTGTGTGTGTGTGTTGTCGGTGTGTGTGTGTGTGTGTGTGTTGTCAGTGTGTGTCTGTGTGTTATTGGTGTGTGTGTGTGTGTGTGTTGTCGGTGAGTGTGTGTGTCTGTGTTGTCGGTGTGTGTGTGTGCGTGTTGTCGGTATGTGTGTTGTCTGTGTGTGTGTGTTGTCAGTGTGTGTGTGTGTGTGTGTGTGTTGTCAGTGTGTGTATGTGTGTGTTGTCGGTGTGTGTGTGTGTGTGTGTGTGTGTGTGTGTTGTCGGTGTGTGTGTGTGTGTTGTCGGTGTGTGTGTGTGTTGTCGGTGTGTGTGTGTGTGTGTTGTCGGTGTGTGTGTGTGTGTGTGTGTGTGTTGTCGGTGTGTGTGTGTGTGTTGTCGGTGTGTGTGTGTGTGTTGTCGGTGTGTGTGTGTGTTTGTTGTCGGTGTGTGTGTGTGTGTTGTCAGTGTGTGTGTGTGTGTGTTGTCGGTGTGTGTGTGTTTATGTGTTGTTGGTGTGTGTGTGTGTGTTGTCGGTGTGTGTGTGTGTGTGTGTTGTCGGTGTGTGTGTGTGTTGTTTGTGTGTGTGTGTTGTCGGTGTGTGTGTGTGTGTGTGTGTGTGTGTTGTCGGTGTGTGTGTGTGTGTGTGTGTGTTGTCGGTGTGTGTGTGTGTGTTGTCGGTGTGTGTGTGTGTGTGTTGTCGGTGTGTGTGTGTGTAGTCGGTGTGTGTGTGTGTGTGTGTGTGTTGTCGGTTTGTGTGTGTTGTCGGTGTGTGTGTGTGTGTGTTGTCGGTGTGTGTGTGTGTTGTCGGTGTGTGTGTGTTGTGTGTGTGTGTGTTGTCGGTGTGTGTGTTTGTTGTCGGTGTGTGTGTGTGTGTGTGTTGTCGGTGTGTGTGTGTTGTCGGTGTGTGTGTGTGTGTTGTCGGTGTGTGTGTGTGTTTGTGTTGTCGGTGTGTGTGTGTGTGTTGTCGGTGTGTGTGTGTGTGTGTGTGTTGTCGGTGTGTGTGTGTGTGTTGCTGGTGTTTGTGTGTGTGTGTGTTGTCGGTGTGTGTGTGTGTTGTCGGTGTGTGTGTGTGTGTGTGTGTGTGTGTGTTGTCGGTGTGTGTGTGTTGTCGGTGTGTGTGTGTGTGTTGTCGGTGTGTGTGTGTTGTCGGTGTGTGTGTGTGTGTGTGTTGTCGGTGTGTGTGTGTGTGTTGCTGGTGTTTGTGTGTGTGTGTGTGTTGTCGGTGTGTGTGTGTGTGTTGTCGTTGTGTGTGTGTGTGTGTGTTTGTGTGTTGTCGGTGTGTGTGTGTGTTGTCGGTGTGTGTGTGTGTGTGTGTTGTCGGTGTGTTTGTGTGTGTGTGTTGTCGGTGTGTGTGTGTGTGTGTGTGTTGTCGGTGTGTGTGTGTGTGTGTTGCTGGTGTTTGTGTGTGTGTGTGTTGTCGGTGTGTGTGTGTGTTGTCGGTGTGTTTGTGTGTGTGTGTTGTCGTTGTGTGTGTGTGTGTGTGTTGTCGGTGTGTGTGTGTGTGTTGTGTGTGTGTGTGTTGTCGGTGTGTGTGTGTGTGTGTGTTGTCGGTGTGTGTGTGTGTTGCTGGTGTTTGTGTGTGTGTGTGTGTTGTCGGTGTGTGTGTGTGTGTTGTCGTTGTGTGTGTGTGTGTGTGTGTGTTTGTGTGTTGTCGGTGTGTGTGTGTGTGTGTTGTCGGTGTGTGTGTGTGTGTGTTGTCGGTGTGTTTGTGTGTGTGTGTTGTAGGTGTGTGTGTGTGTGTGTTGTCGGTGTGTGTGTGTGTGTTGTGTGTGTGTGTGTTGTCGGTGTGTGTGTGTGTTGTCGGTGTGTGTGTGTGTGTGTGTTGTCGGTGTGTGTGTGTGTGTGTGTTGTCGGTGTGTGTGTGTGTGTTTTGTGTGTGTGTGTGTGTTGTCGGTGTGTGTGTGTGTGTGTTGCCGGTGTGTGTGTGTGTGTTGTCGGTGTGTGTGTGTGTGTGTGTTGTCGGTGTGTGTGTGTGTGTTGTCGGTGTGTGTGTGTGTGTGTTGTCGGTGTGTGTGTGTGTAGTCGGTGTGTGTGTGTGTGTGTGTGTGTGTTGTCGGTGTGTGTGTGTTGTCGGTGTGTGTGTGTGTGTGTTGTCGGTGTGTGTGTGTGTTGTCGGTGTGTGTGTGTGTTGTGTGTGTGTGTGTTGTCGGTGTGTGTGTTTGTTGTCGGTGTGTGTGTGTGTGTGTGTGTTGTCGGTGTGTGTGTGTTGTCGGTGTGTGTGTGTTGTCGGTGTGTGTGTGTGTTGTCGGTGTGTGTGTGTGTGTGTTGTGTGTGTGTGTGTTGTCGGTGTGTGTGTGTGTGTGCTGTCGGTTTGTGTGTGTGTTGTGTGTGTGTGTGTTGTCGGTGTGTGTGTGTGTGTGTGTTGTCGGTGTGTGTGTGTGTGTGTTGTCGGTGTGTGTGTGTGTGTGTGTGTTGTCAGTGTGTGTCTGTGTGTTATTGGTGTGTGTGTGTGTGTGTGTTGTCGGTGAGTGTGTGTGTCTGTGTTGTCGGTGTGTGTGTGTGTGTGTTGTCGGTATGTGTGTTGTCTGTGTGTGTGTGTTGTCAGTGTGTGTGTGTGTGTGTGTGTGTTGTCGGTGTGTGTGTGTGTGTGTGTGTGTGTGTGTTGTCAGTGTGTGTATGTGTGTGTTGTCGGTGTGTGTGTGTGTGTGTGTGTGTGTGTGTTGTCGGTGTGTGTGTGTTGTCGGTGTGTGTGTGTGTGTTGTCGGTGTGTGTGTGTTGTCGGTGTGTGTGTGTGTGTGTGTTGTCGGTGTGTGTGTGTGTGTTGCTGGTGTTTGTGTGTGTGTGTGTGTTGTCGGTGTGTGTGTGTGTGTTGTCGTTGTGTGTGTGTGTTTGTGTGTTGTCGGTGTGTGTGTGTGTTGTCGGTGTGTGTGTGTGTGTGTGTTGTCGGTGTGTTTGTGTGTGTGTGTTGTCGGTGTGTGTGTGTGTGTGTGTTGTCGGTGTGTGTGTGTGTTGTTGGTGTGTGTGTGTTGTCGGTGTGTGTGTGTGTGTGTGTGTGTGTTGTCGGTGTGTGTGTGTGTGTGTGTTGTCAGTGTGTGTGTGTGTTGTCGGTGTGTGTGTGTGTGTGTGTTGCTGGTGTGTGTGTGTGTGTGTGTGTGTTGTCGGTGTGTGTGTGTGTGTTGTCGGTGTGTGTTTGTGTGTGTTGTCGGTGTGTTTGTGTGTGTGTTGTCGGTGTGTGTGTGTGTGTGTTGTCGGTGTGTGTGTGTGTGTTGTCGGTGTGTTGTCGGTGTGTGTGTGTGTGTGTGGTCGGTGTGTGTGTGTGTGTGTTGTCGGTGTGTGTGTGTGTGTTGTCGGTGTGTGTGTGTGTGTGTTGTCGGTGTGTGTGTGTGTTGTCGGTGTGTGTGTGTGTGTGTTGTGTGTGTGTGTGTGTTGTCGGTGTGTGTGTGTGTGTGTGTGTGCTGTCGGTGTGTGTGTGTGTGTGTGTGTGTGTGTTGTCGGTGTGTGTGTGCGTGTGTGTTGTCGGTGTGTGTGTGTGTGTTGCTGGTGTTTGTGTGTGTGTGTGTTGTCTTTGTGTGTGTGTGTGTTGTCGGTGTGTGTGTGTGTGTGTGTGTGTGTGTGTGTGTGTCGGTGTCGTGTGTGTGTGTTGTCGGTGTGTGTGTGTGTGTGTGTTGTCGGTGTGTTTGTGTGTGTGTGTTGTCGGTGTGTGTGTGTGTGTGTTGTCGGTGTGTGTGTGTGTGTTGTGTGTGTGTGTGTTGTCGGTGTGTGTGTGTGTTGTCGGTGTGTGTGTGTGTGTGTGTGTTGTCGGTGTGTGTGTGTGTGTGTGTGTGTTGTCGGTGTGTGTGTCTGTGTGGTATGTATGTGTGTGTGTTGTCGGTGTGTGTGTGTGTTGTCGGTGTGTGTGTGTGTGTTGTGTGTGTGTGTGTTGTCAGTGTGTGTGTGTGTTGTCGGTGTGTGTGTGTGTGTGTGTGTTGTCGGTGTGTGTGTGTGTGTGTGTGTGTTGTCGGTGTGTGTGTCTGTGTGGTATGTGTGTGTGTGTGTTGTCGGTGTGTGTGTGTGTGTGTTGCCGGTGTGTGTGTGTGTGTTGTCGGTGTGTGTGTGTGTGTGTTGTCGGTGTGTGTGTGTGTGTGTGTTGTCGGTGTGTGTGTGTGTTTGTGTTGTCGGTGTGTGTGTGTGTGTTGTCGGTGTGTGTGTGTGTGTGTGTGTTGTCGGTGTGTGTGTGTGTGTTGCTGGTGTTTGTGTGTGTGTGTGTTGTCGGTGTGTGTGTGTGTTGTCGGTGTGTGTGTGTGTGTGTGTGTGTGTGTTGTCGGTGTGTGTGTGTTGTCGGTGTGTGTGTGTGTGTTGTCGGTGTGTGTGTGTTGTCGGTGTGTGTGTGTGTGTGTGTTGTCGGTGTGTGTGTGTGTGTTGCTGGTGTTTGTGTGTGTGTGTGTGTTGTCGGTGTGTGTGTGTGTGTTGTCGTTGTGTGTGTGTGTGTGTGTTTGTGTGTTGTCGGTGTGTGTGTGTGTTGTCGGTGTGTGTGTGTGTGTGTGTGTTGTCGGTGTGTTTGTGTGTGTGTGTTGTCGGTGTGTGTGTGTGTGTGTGTGTTGTCGGTGTGTGTGTGTGTGTGTTGCTGGTGTTTGTGTGTGTGTGTGTTGTCGGTGTGTGTGTGTGTTGTCGGTGTGTTTGTGTGTGTGTGTTGTCGTTGTGTGTGTGTGTGTGTGTTGTCGGTGTGTGTGTGTGTGTTGTGTGTGTGTGTGTTGTCGGTGTGTGTGTGTGTGTGTGTTGTCGGTGTGTGTGTGTGTTGCTGGTGTTTGTGTGTGTGTGTGTGTTGTCGGTGTGTGTGTGTGTGTTGTCGTTGTGTGTGTGTGTGTGTGTGTGTTTGTGTGTTGTCGGTGTGTGTGTGTGTGTGTTGTCGGTGTGTGTGTGTGTGTGTGTTGTCGGTGTGTTTGTGTGTGTGTGTTGTAGGTGTGTGTGTGTGTGTGTTGTCGGTGTGTGTGTGTGTGTTGTGTGTGTGTGTGTTGTCGGTGTGTGTGTGTGTGTGTTGTCGGTGTGTGTGTGTGTGTGTGTTGTCGGTGTGTGTGTGTGTGTGTGTTGTCGGTGTGTGTGTGTGTGTTTTGTGTGTGTGTGTGTGTTGTCGGTGTGTGTGTGTGTGTGTTGCCGGTGTGTGTGTGTGTGTTGTCGGTGTGTGTGTGTGTGTGTGTTGTCGGTGTGTGTGTGTGTGTTGTCGGTGTGTGTGTGTGTGTTGTCGGTGTGTGTGTGTGTAGTCGGTGTGTGTGTGTGTGTGTGTGTGTGTTGTCGGTGTGTGTGTGTGTGTTGTCGGTGTGTGTGTGTGTGTGTTGTCGGTGTGTGTGTGTGTTGTCGGTGTGTGTGTGTGTTGTGTGTGTGTGTGTTGTCGGTGTGTGTGTTTGTTGTCGGTGTGTGTGTGTGTGTGTGTGTTGTCGGTGTGTGTGTGTTGTCGGTGTGTGTGTGTTGTCGGTGTGTGTGTGTGTTGTCGGTGTGTGTGTGTGTGTGTTGTGTGTGTGTGTGTTGTCGGTGTGTGTGTGTGTGTGCTGTCGGTTTGTGTGTGTGTTGTGTGTGTGTGTGTTGTCGGTGTGTGTGTGTGTGTGTGTTGTCGGTGTGTGTGTGTGTGTGTTGTCGGTGTGTGTGTGTGTGTGTGTGTTGTCAGTGTGTGTCTGTGTGTTATTGGTGTGTGTGTGTGTGTGTGTTGTCGGTGAGTGTGTGTGTCTGTGTTGTCGGTGTGTGTGTGTGTGTGTTGTCGGTATGTGTGTTGTCTGTGTGTGTGTGTTGTCAGTGTGTGTGTGTGTGTGTGTGTGTTGTCGGTGTGTGTGTGTGTGTGTGTGTGTGTGTGTGTTGTCAGTGTGTGTATGTGTGTGTTGTCGGTGTGTGTGTGTGTGTGTGTGTGTGTGTGTTGTCGGTGTGTGTGTGTGTGTTGTCGGTGTGTGTGTGTGTTGTCGGTGTGTGTGTGTGTGTGTTGTCGGTGTGTGTGTGTGTGTGTGTGTGTGTTGTCGGTGTGTGTGTGTGTGTTGTCGGTGTGTGTGTGTGTGTTGTCGGTGTGTGTGTGTGTTTGTTGTCGGTGTGTGTGTGTGTGTTGTCAGTGTGTGTGTGTGTGTGTTGTCGGTGTGTGTGTGTTTATGTGTTGTTGGTGTGTGTGTGTGTGTTGTCGGTGTGTGTGTGTGTGTGTGTTGTCGGTGTGTGTGTGTGTTGTTTGTGTGTGTGTGTTGTCGGTGTGTGTGTGTGTGTGTGTGTGTGTGTTGTCGGTGTGTGTGTGTGTGTGTTGTCGGTGTGTGTGTGTTGTCGGTGTGTGTGTGTGTGTGTGTTGTCGGTGTGTTTGTGTGTGTGTGTTGTCGGTGTGTGTGTGTGTGTGTTGTCGGTGTGTGTGTGTGTGTTGTGTGTGTGTGTGTTGTCGGTGGGTGTGTGTGTGTGTGTTGTGTGTGTGTGTGTGTTGTCGGTGTGTGTGTGTGTTGCCGGTGTGTGTGTTGTCGGTGTGTGTGTGTGTGTGTTGCCGGTGTGTGTGTGTGTGTTGTCGGTGTGTGTGTGTGTGTGTGTGTGTGTTGTCGGTGTGTGTGTGTGTGTTGTCGGTGTGTGTGTGTGTGTGTTGTCGGTGTGTGTGTGTGTAGTCGGTGTGTGTGTGTGTGTGTGTGTGTTGTCGGTTTGTGTGTGTTGTCGGTGTGTGTGTGTGTGTGTTGTCGGTGTGTGTGTGTGTTGTCGGTGTGTGTGTGTTGTGTGTGTGTGTGTTGTCGGTGTGTGTGTTTGTTGTCGGTGTGTGTGTGTGTGTGTGTTGTCGGTGTGTGTGTGTTGTCGGTGTGTGTGTGTGTGTTGTCGGTGTGTGTGTGTGTTGTCGGTGTGTGTGTGTGTGTGTTGTGTGTGTGTGTGTTGTCGGTGTGTGTGTGTGTGTGTGCTGTCGGTTTGTGTGTGTGTGTGTGTTGTCTGTGTGTGTGTGTTGTCGGTGTGTGTGTGTGTATGTGTTGTTGGTGTGTGTGTGTGTGTGTTGTCGGTGTGTGTGTGTGTGTGTTGCTGGTGTTTGTGTGTGTGTGTGTTGTCGGTGTGTGTGTGTGTTGTCGGTGTGTTTGTGTGTGTGTGTTGTCGTTGTGTGTGTGTGTGTGTGTTGTCGGTGTGTGTGTGTGTGTTGTGTGTGTGTGTTGTCGGTGTGTGTGTGTGTGTGTGTTGTCGGTGTGTGTGTGTGTTGCTGGTGTTTGTGTGTGTGTGTGTGTTGTCGGTGTGTGTGTGTGTGTTGTCGTTGTGTGTGTGTGTGTGTGTGTGTTTGTGTGTTGTCGGTGTGTGTGTGTGTGTGTTGTCGGTGTGTGTGTGTGTGTGTGTTGTCGGTGTGTTTGTGTGTGTGTGTTGTAGGTGTTTGTGTGTGTGTGTTGTCGGTGTGTGTGTGTGTGTTGTGTGTGTGTGTGTTGTCGGTGTGTGTGTGTGTGTGTTGTCGGTGTGTGTGTGTGTGTGTGTTGTCGGTGTGTGTGTGTGTGTGTGTTGTCGGTGTGTGTGTGTGTGTTTTGTGTGTGTGTGTGTGTTGTCGGTGTGTGTGTGTGTGTGTTGCCGGTGTGTGTGTGTGTGTTGTCGGTGTGTGTGTGTGTGTGTGTTGTCGGTGTGTGTGTGTGTGTTGTCGGTGTGTGTGTGTGTGTGTTGTCGGTGTGTGTGTGTGTTGTCGGTGTGTGTGTGTGTTGTGTGTGTGTGTGTTGTCGGTGTGTGTGTTTGTTGTCGGTGTGTGTGTGTGTGTGTGTGTTGTCGGTGTGTGTGTGTTGTCGGTGTGTGTGTGTTGTCGGTGTGTGTGTGTGTTGTCGGTGTGTGTGTGTGTGTGTTGTGTGTGTGTGTGTTGTCGGTGTGTGTGTGTGTGTGCTGTCGGTTTGTGTGTGTGTTGTGTGTGTGTGTGTTGTCGGTGTGTGTGTGTGTGTGTGTTGTCGGTGTGTGTGTGTGTGTGTTGTCGGTGTGTGTGTGTGTGTGTGTGTTGTCAGTGTGTGTCTGTGTGTTATTGGTGTGTGTGTGTGTGTGTGTTGTCGGTGAGTGTGTGTGTCTGTGTTGTCGGTGTGTGTGTGTGTGTGTTGTCGGTATGTGTGTTGTCTGTGTGTGTGTGTTGTCAGTGTGTGTGTGTGTGTGTGTGTGTTGTCGGTGTGTGTGTGTGTGTGTGTGTGTGTGTGTGTTGTCAGTGTGTGTATGTGTGTGTTGTCGGTGTGTGTGTGTGTGTGTGTGTGTGTGTGTTGTCGGTGTGTGTGTGTGTGTTGTCGGTGTGTGTGTGTGTTGTCGGTGTGTGTGTGTGTGTGTTGTCGGTGTGTGTGTGTGTGTGTGTGTGTGTTGTCGGTGTGTGTGTGTGTGTTGTCGGTGTGTGTGTGTGTGTTGTCGGTGTGTGTGTGTGTTTGTTGTCGGTGTGTGTGTGTGTGTTGTCAGTGTGTGTGTGTGTGTGTTGTCGGTGTGTGTGTGTTTATGTGTTGTTGGTGTGTGTGTGTGTGTTGTCGGTGTGTGTGTGTGTGTGTGTTGTCGGTGTGTGTGTGTGTTGTTTGTGTGTGTGTGTTGTCGGTGTGTGTGTGTGTGTGTGTGTGTGTGTTGTCGGTGTGTGTGTGTGTGTGTGTGTGTTGTCGGTGTGTGTGTGTGTGTTGTCGGTGTGTGTGTGTGTGTGTTGTCGGTGTGTGTGTGTGTAGTCGGTGTGTGTGTGTGTGTGTGTGTGTTGTCGGTTTGTGTGTGTTGTCGGTGTGTGTGTGTGTGTGTTGTCGGTGTGTGTGTGTGTTGTCGGTGTGTGTGTGTTGTGTGTGTGTGTGTTGTCGGTGTGTGTGTTTGTTGTCGGTGTGTGTGTGTGTGTGTGTTGTCGGTGTGTGTGTGTTGTCGGTGTGTGTGTGTGTGTTGTCGGTGTGTGTGTGTGTTGTCGGTGTGTGTGTGTGTGTGTTGTGTGTGTGTGTGTTGTCGGTGTGTGTGTGTGTGTGTGCTGTCGGTTTGTGTGTGTGTGTGTGTTGTCTGTGTGTGTGTGTTGTCGGTGTGTGTGTGTGTGTGTGTTGTTGGTGTGTGTGTGTGTGTGTTGTCGGTGTGTGTGTGTGTGTGTTGCTGGTGTTTGTGTGTGTGTGTGTTGTCGGTGTGTGTGTGTGTTGTCGGTGTGTTTGTGTGTGTGTGTTGTCGTTGTGTGTGTGTGTGTGTGTTGTCGGTGTGTGTGTGTGTGTTGTGTGTGTGTGTGTTGTCGGTGTGTGTGTGTGTGTGTGTTGTCGGTGTGTGTGTGTGTTGCTGGTGTTTGTGTGTGTGTGTGTGTTGTCGGTGTGTGTGTGTGTGTTGTCGTTGTGTGTGTGTGTGTGTGTGTGTTTGTGTGTTGTCGGTGTGTGTGTGTGTGTGTTGTCGGTGTGTGTGTGTGTGTGTTGTCGGTGTGTTTGTGTGTGTGTGTTGTAGGTGTGTGTGTGTGTGTGTTGTCGGTGTGTGTGTGTGTGTTGTGTGTGTGTGTGTTGTCGGTGTGTGTGTGTGTGTGTTGTCGGTGTGTGTGTGTGTGTGTGTTGTCGGTGTGTGTGTGTGTGTGTGTTGTCGGTGTGTGTGTGTGTGTTTTGTGTGTGTGTGTGTGTTGTCGGTGTGTGTGTGTGTGTGTTGCCGGTGTGTGTGTGTGTGTTGTCGGTGTGTGTGTGTGTGTGTGTGTTGTCGGTGTGTGTGTGTGTGTTGTCGGTGTGTGTGTGTGTGTGTTGTCGGTGTGTGTGTGTGTTGTCGGTGTGTGTGTGTGTTGTGTGTGTGTGTGTTGTCGGTGTGTGTGTTTGTTGTCGGTGTGTGTGTGTGTGTGTGTGTTGTCGGTGTGTGTGTGTTGTCGGTGTGTGTGTGTTGTCGGTGTGTGTGTGTGTTGTCGGTGTGTGTGTGTGTGTGTTGTGTGTGTGTGTGTTGTCGGTGTGTGTGTGTGTGTGCTGTCGGTTTGTGTGTGTGTTGTGTGTGTGTGTGTTGTCGGTGTGTGTGTGTGTGTGTGTTGTCGGTGTGTGTGTGTGTGTTGTCGGTGTGTGTGTGTGTGTGTGTGTTGTCAGTGTGTGTCTGTGTGTTATTGGTGTGTGTGTGTGTGTTTGTTGTCGGTGAGTGTGTGTGTCTGTGTTGTCGGTGTGTGTGTGTGTGTGTTGTCGGTATGTGTGTTGTCTGTGTGTGTGTGTTGTCAGTGTGTGTGTGTGTGTGTGTGTGTTGTCGGTGTGTGTGTGTGTGTGTGTGTGTGTGTGTGTTGTCAGTGTGTGTATGTGTGTGTTGTCGGTGTGTGTGTGTGTGTGTGTGTGTGTGTGTTGTCGGTGTGTGTGTGTGTGTTGTCGGTGTGTGTGTGTGTTGTCGGTGTGTGTGTGTGTGTGTTGTCGGTGTGTGTGTGTGTGTGTGTGTGTGTTGTCGGTGTGTGTGTGTGTGTTGTCGGTGTGTGTGTGTGTGTTGTCGGTGTGTGTGTGTGTTTGTTGTCGGTGTGTGTGTGTGTGTTGTCAGTGTGTGTGTGTGTGTGTTGTCGGTGTGTGTGTGTTTATGTGTTGTTGGTGTGTGTGTGTGTGTTGTCGGTGTGTGTGTGTGTGTGTGTTGTCGGTGTGTGTGTGTGTTGTTTGTGTGTGTGTGTTGTCGGTGTGTGTGTGTGTGTGTGTGTGTGTGTTGTCGGTGTGTGTGTGTGTGTGTTGTCGGTGTGTGTGTGTTGTCGGTGTGTGTGTGTGTGTGTGTTGTCGGTGTGTTTGTGTGTGTGTGTTGTCGGTGTGTGTGTGTGTGTGTTGTCGGTGTGTGTGTGTGTGTTGTGTGTGTGTGTGTTGTCGGTGGGTGTGTGTGTGTGTGTTGTGTGTGTGTGTGTGTTGTCGGTGTGTGTGTGTGTTGCCGGTGTGTGTGTTGTCGGTGTGTGTGTGTGTGTGTTGCCGGTGTGTGTGTGTGTGTTGTCGGTGTGTGTGTGTGTGTGTGTGTGTTGTCGGTGTGTGTGTGTGTGTTGTCGGTGTGTGTGTGTGTGTGTTGTCGGTGTGTGTGTGTGTAGTCGGTGTGTGTGTGTGTGTGTGTGTGTTGTCGGTTTGTGTGTGTTGTCGGTGTGTGTGTGTGTGTGTTGTCGGTGTGTGTGTGTGTTGTCGGTGTGTGTGTGTTGTGTGTGTGTGTGTTGTCGGTGTGTGTGTTTGTTGTCGGTGTGTGTGTGTGTGTGTGTTGTCGGTGTGTGTGTGTTGTCGGTGTGTGTGTGTGTGTTGTCGGTGTGTGTGTGTGTTGTCGGTGTGTGTGTGTGTGTGTTGTGTGTGTGTGTGTTGTCGGTGTGTGTGTGTGTGTGTGCTGTCGGTTTGTGTGTGTGTGTGTGTTGTCTGTGTGTGTGTGTTGTCGGTGTGTGTGTGTGTGTGTGTTGTTGGTGTGTGTGTGTGTGTGTTGTCGGTGTGTGTGTGTGTGTGTGTGTGTGTGTTGTCAGTGTGTGTCTGTGTGTTATTGGTGTGTGTGTGTGTGTGTGTTGTTGGTGAGTGTGTGTGTCCGTGTTGTCGGTGTGTGTGTGTGTGTGTTGTCGGTGTGTGTGTTGTCTGTGTGTGTGTGTTGTCAGTGTGTGTGTGTGTGTGTTGTCGGTGTGTGTGTGTGTGTGTGTGTGTGTTGTCAGTGTGTGTATGTGTGTGTTGTCGGTGTGTGTGTGTGTGTGTCTGTTGTCGGTGTGTGTGTTGTCGGTGTGTGTGTGTGTGTGTGTTGTCGGTGTGTGTGTGTGTGTGTGTGTTGTCGGTGTGTGTGTGTGTGTTGTCGGTGTATGTGTGTGTGTTGTCGGTGTGTGTGTGTGTGTGTTGTCGGTGTGTGTGTGTGTGTGTGTGTTGTCAGTGTGTGTGTGTGTGTGTTGTCGGTGTGTGTGTGTTTATGTGTTGTCGGTGTGTGTGTGTGTGTTGTCGGTGTGTGTGTGTGTGTGTGTTGTCGGTGTGTGTGTGTGTTGTTGGTGTGTGTGTGTTGTCGGTGTGTGTGTGTGTGTGTGTGTGTGTTGTCGGTGTGTGTGTGTGTGTGTTGTCGGTGTGTGTGTGTGTGTTGTCGGTGTGTGTGTGTGTGTGTTGTCGGTGTGTGTGTGTGTGTTGTGTGTGTGTGTGTTGTCGGTGTGTGTGTGTGTGTGTGTTGTCGGTGTGTGTGTGTGTGTGTGTTGTCGGTGTGTGTGTGTGTGTTGTCGGTGTGTGTGTGTGTGTGTTGTCGGTGTGTGTGTGTGTTGTCGGTGTGTGTGTGTGTGTGTTGCTGGTGTGTGTGTGTGTGTGTTGTCGGTGTGTGTGTTTGTTGTCGGTGTGTGTGTGTGTGTGTGTGTGTGTGTGTGTGTGTTGTCGGTGTGTGTGTGTGTGTTGTCGGTGTGTGTGTGTTGTCGGTGTGTGTGTGTGTGTGTGTTCTCGGTGTGTGTGTGTGTGTGTGTTGTCGGTGTGTGTGTGTGTGTTGTGTGTGTGTGTGTGTTGTCGGTGTGTGTGTGTGTTGTCGGTGTGTGTGTGTGTGTGTGTTGTCGGTGTGTGTGTGTGTGTTGTCGGTGTGTGTGTGTGTGTGTTGTCGGTGTGTGTGTGTTGTCAGTGTGTGTGTGTGTGTTGTCGGTGTGTGTGTGTGTGTGTGTGTGTTGTCGGTGTGTGTATGTGTCTGTGTTGTCGGTGTGTGTGTGTGTGTGTTGTCAGTGTGTGTGTGTGTTGTCGGTGTGTGTGTGTGTGTGTTGCTGGTGTGTGTGTGTGTGTGTGTTGTCGGTGTGTGTGTGTGTGTTGTCGGTGTGTGTTTGTGTGTGTTGTCGGTGTGTTTGTGTGTGTGTTGTCGGTGTGTGTGTGTGTGTGTGTGTTGTCGGTGTGTGTGTGTGTGTTGTCGGTGTGTTGTCGGTGTGTGTGTGTGTGTGTGGTCGGTGTGTGTGTGTGTGTTGTCGGTGTGTGTGTGTGTGTTGTCGGTGTGTGTGTGTGTGTGTTGTCGGTGTGTGTGTGTGTTGTCGGTGTGTGTGTGTGTGTGTTGTGTGTGTGTGTGTGTTGTCGGTGTGTGTGTGTGTGTGTGCTGTCGGTGTGTGTGTGTGTGTGTGTGTGTGTGTTGTTGGTGTGTGTGTGTGTGTGTGTGTTGTCGGTGTGTGTGTGTGTGTGTTGCTGGTGTTTGTGTGTGTGTGTGTTGTCTTTGTGTGTGTGTGTGTTGTCGGTGTGTGTGTGTGTGTGTGTGTGTTGTCGGTGTGTGTGTGTGTGTTGTCGGTGTGTGTGTGTGTGTGTGTTGTCGGTGTGTTTGTGTGTGTGTGTTGTCGGTGTGTGTGTGTGTGTGTTGTAGGTGTGTGTGTGTGTGTTGTGTGTGTGTGTGTTGTCGGTGTGTGTGTGTGTTGTCGGTGTGTGTGTGTGTGTGTGTGTTGTCGGTGTGTGTGTGTGTGTGTTGTCGGTGTGTGTGTCTGTGTGGTATGTGTGTGTGTGTGTTGTCGGTGTGTGTGTGTGTGTGTTGTCGGTGTGTGTGTGTGTGTTGTGTGTGTGTGTGTTGTCAGTGCGTGTGTGTGTTGTCGGTGTGTGTGTGTGTGTGTGTGTTGTCGGTGTGTGTGTGTGTGTGTGTGTGTTGTCGGTGTGTGTGTCTGTGTGGTATGTGTGTGTGTGTGTTGTCGGTGTGTGTGTGTGTGTGTGTTGCCGGTGTGTGTGTGTGTGTTGTCGGTGTGTGTGTGTGTGTGTTGTCGGTGTGTGTGTGTGTGTGTTGTCGGTGTGTGTGTGTGTGTGTGTTGTCGGTGTGTGTGTGTGTGTTGTCGGTGTGTGTGTGTGTGTGTGTGTGTTGTCGGTGTGTGTGTGTGTGTTGCTGGTGTTTGTGTGTGTGTGTGTGTTGTCGGTGTGTGTGTGTGTGTTGTCGTTGTGTGTGTGTGTGTGTGTTTGTGTGTTGTCGGTGTGTGTGTGTGTTGTCGGTGTGTGTGTGTGTGTGTGTTGTCGGTGTGTTTGTGTGTGTGTGTTGTCGGTGTGTGTGTGTGTGTGTGTGTTGTCGGTGTGTGTGTGTGTGTGTTGCTGGTGTTTGTGTGTGTGTGTGTTGTCGGTGTGTGTGTGTGTTGTCGGTGTGTTTGTGTGTGTGTGTTGTCGTTGTGTGTGTGTGTGTTGTCGGTGTGTGTGTGTGTGTTGTGTGTGTGTGTGTTGTCGGTGTGTGTGTGTGTGTGTGTTGTCGGTGTGTGTGTGTGTTGCTGGTGTTTGTGTGTGTGTGTGTGTTGTCGGTGTGTGTGTGTGTGTTGTCGTTGTGTGTGTGTGTGTGTGTGTGTGTGTTTGTGTGTTGTCGGTGTGTGTGTGTGTGTGTTGTCGGTGTGTGTGTGTGTGTGTGTTGTCGGTGTGTTTGTGTGTGTGTGTTGTAGGTGTGTGTGTGTGTGTGTTGTCGGTGTGTGTGTGTGTGTTGTGTGTGTGTGTGTTGTCGGTGTGTGTGTGTGTGTGTTGTCGGTGTGTGTGTGTGTGTGTGTTGTCGGTGTGTGTGTGTGTGTGTGTTGTCGGTGTGTGTGTGTGTGTTTTGTGTGTGTGTGTGTGTTGTCGGTGTGTGTGTGTGTGTGTTGCCGGTGTGTGTGTGTGTGTTGTCGGTGTGTGTGTGTGTGTGTGTTGTCGGTGTGTGTGTGTGTGTTGTCGGTGTGTGTGTGTGTGTGTGTTGTCGGTGTGTGTGTGTGTAGTCGGTGTGTGTGTGTGTGTGTGTGTGTGTTGTCGGTGTGTGTGTGTGTGTTGTCGGTGTGTGTGTGTGTGTGTTGTCGGTGTGTGTGTGTGTTGTCGGTGTGTGTGTTGTGTGTGTGTGTGTTGTCGGTGTGTGTGTTTGTTGTCGGTGTGTGTGTGTGTGTGTGTGTGTTGTCGGTGTGTGTGTGTTGTCGGTGTGTGTGTGTTGTCGGTGTGTGTGTGTGTTGTCGGTGTGTGTGTGTGTGTGTTGTGTGTGTGTGTGTTGTCGGTGTGTGTGTGTGTGTGCTGTCGGTTTGTGTGTGTGTTGTGTGTGTGTGTGTTGTCGGTGTGTGTGTGTGTGTTGTCGGTGTGTGTGTGTGTGTGTTGTCGGTGTGTGTGTGTGTGTGTGTGTTGTCAGTGTGTGTCTGTGTGTTATTGGTGTGTGTGTGTGTGTGTGTTGTCGGTGAGTGTGTGTGTCTGTGTTGTCGGTGTGTGTGTGTGTGTGTGTTGTCGGTATGTGTGTTGTCTGTGTGTGTGTGTTGTCAGTGTGTGTGTGTGTGTGTGTGTGTTGTCGGTGTGTGTGTGTGTGTGTGTGTGTGTGTGTGTGTGTGTTGTCAGTGTGTGTATGTGTGTGTTGTCGGTGTGTGTGTGTGTGTGTGTGTGTGTGTGTGTGTTGTCGGTGTGTGTGTGTGTGTTGTCGGTGTGTGTGTGTGTTGTCGGTGTGTGTGTGTGTGTGTTGTCGGTGTGTGTGTGTGTGTGTGTGTGTGTGTTGTCGGTGTGTGTGTGTGTGTTGTCGGTGTGTGTGTGTGTGTTGTCGGTGTGTGTGTGTGTTTGTTGTCGGTGTGTGTGTGTGTGTTGTCAGTGTGTGTGTGTGTGTGTTGTCGGTGTGTGTGTGTTTATGTGTTGTTGGTGTGTGTGTGTGTGTTGTCGGTGTGTGTGTGTGTGTGTGTTGTCGGTGTGTGTGTGTGTTGTTTGTGTGTGTGTGTTGTCGGTGTGTGTGTGTGTGTGTGTGTGTGTTGTCGGTGTGTGTGTGTTGTCGGTGTGTGTGTGTGTGTGTGTTGTCGGTGTGTGTGTGTGTGTGTGTTGTCAGTGTGTGTCTGTGTGTTATTGGTGTGTGTGTGTGTGTGTGTTGTTGGTGAGTGTGTGTGTCCGTGTTGTCGGTGTGTGTGTGTGTGTGTTGTCGGTGTGTGTGTTGTCTGTGTGTGTGTGTTGTCAGTGTGTGTGTGTGTGTGTTGTCGGTGTGTGTGTGTGTGTGTGTGTGTGTTGTCAGTGTGTGTATGTGTGTGTTGTCGGTGTGTGTGTGTGTGTGTGTGTTGTCGGTGTGTGTGTGTGTTGTCGGTGTGTGTGTGTGTGTGTGTTGTCGGTGTGTGTGTGTGTGTGTGTGTTGTCGGTGTGTGTGTGTGTGTTGTCGGTGTATGTGTGTGTGTTGTTGGTGTGTGTGTGTGTGTGTTGTCGGTGTGTGTGTGTGTGTGTGTTGTCAGTGTGTGTGTGTGTGTGTTGTCGGTGTGTGTGTGTTTATGTGTTGTCGGTGTGTGTGTGTGTGTTGTCGGTGTGTGTGTGTGTGTGTGTTGTCGGTGTGTGTGTGTGTTGTTGGTGTGTGTGTGTTGTCGGTGTGTGTGTGTGTGTGTGTGTGTGTGTTGTCGGTGTGTGTGTGTGTGTGTTGTCGGTGTGTGTGTGTGTGTTGTCGGTGTGTGTGTGTGTGTGTTGTCGGTGTGTGTGTGTGTGTTGTGTGTGTGTGTGTTGTCGGTGTGTGTGTGTGTGTGTGTTGTCGGTGTGTGTGTGTGTGTGTGTTGTCGGTGTGTGTGTGTGTGTTGTCGGTGTGTGTGTGTGTGTGTTGTCGGTGTGTGTGTGTGTTGTCGGTGTGTGTGTGTGTGTGTTGCTGGTGTGTGTGTGTGTGTGTTGTCGGTGTGTGTGTTTGTTGTCGGTGTGTGTGTGTGTGTGTGTGTGTGTGTGTGTTGTCGGTGTGTGTGTGTGTGTTGTCGGTGTGTGTGTGTGTGTTGTCGGTGTGTGTGTGTGTGTTCTCGGTGTGTGTGTGTGTGTGTGTTGTCGGTGTGTGTGTGTGTGTTGTGTGTGTGTGTGTGTTGTCGGTGTGTGTGTGTGTTGTCGGTGTGTGTGTGTGTGTGTGTTGTCGGTGTGTGTGTGTGTGTTGTCGGTGTGTGTGTGTGTGTGTTGTCGGTGTGTGTGTGTTGTCAGTGTGTGTGTGTGTGTTGTCGGTGTGTGTGTGTGTGTGTGTGTGGTGTGTTGTCGGTGTGTGTATGTGTCTGTGTTGTCGGTGTGTGTGTGTGTGTGTTGTCAGTGTGTGTGTGTGTTGTCGGTGTGTGTGTGTGTGTGTTGCTGGTGTGTGTGTGTGTGTGTGTGTGTTGTCGGTGTGTGTGTGTGTGTTGTCGGTGTGTGTTTGTGTGTGTTGTCGGTGTGTTTGTGTGTGTGTTGTCGGTGTGTGTGTGTGTGTGTGTTGTCGGTGTGTGTGTGTGTGTGTGTTGTCGGTGTGTGTGTGTGTGTTTTGTGTGTGTGTGTGTGTTGTCGGTGTGTGTGTGTGTGTGTTGCCGGTGTGTGTGTGTGTGTTGTCGGTGTGTGTGTGTGTGTGTGTTGTCGGTGTGTGTGTGTGTGTTGTCGGTGTGTGTGTGTGTGTGTTGTCGGTGTGTGTGTGTGTAGTCGGTGTGTGTGTGTGTGTGTGTGTGTGTTGTCGGTGTGTGTGTGTGTGTTGTCGGTGTGTGTGTGTGTGTGTTGTCGGTGTGTGTGTGTGTTGTCGGTGTGTGTGTTGTGTGTGTGTGTGTTGTCGGTGTGTGTGTTTGTTGTCGGTGTGTGTGTGTGTGTGTGTGTTGTCGGTGTGTGTGTGTTGTCGGTGTGTGTGTGTTGTCGGTGTGTGTGTGTGTTGTCGGTGTGTGTGTGTGTGTGTTGTGTGTGTGTGTGTTGTCGGTGTGTGTGTGTGTGTGCTGTCGGTTTGTGTGTGTGTTGTGTGTGTGTGTGTTGTCGGTGTGTGTGTGTGTGTTGTCGGTGTGTGTGTGTGTGTGTTGTCGGTGTGTGTGTGTGTGTGTGTGTTGTCAGTGTGTGTCTGTGAGTTATTGGTGTGTGTGTGTGTGTGTGTTGTCGGTGAGTGTGTGTGTCTGTGTTGTCGGTGTGTGTGTGTGTGTGTTGTCGGTATGTGTGTTGTCTGTGTGTGTGTGTTGTCAGTGTGTGTGTGTGTGTGTGTGTGTTGTCGGTGTGTGTGTGTGTGTGTGTGTGTGTGTGTGTGTGTTGTCAGTGTGTGTATGTGTGTGTTGTCGGTGTGTGTGTGTGTGTGTGTGTGTGTGTGTGTGTTGTCGGTGTGTGTGTGTGTGTTGTCGGTGTGTGTGTGTGTTGTCGGTGTGTGTGTGTGTGTGTTGTCGGTGTGTGTGTGTGTGTGTGTGTGTGTTGTCAGTGTGTGTGTGTGTGTTGTCGGTGTGTGTGTGTGTGTTGTCGGTGTGTGTGTGTGTTTGTTGTCGGTGTGTGTGTGTGTGTTGTCAGTGTGTGTGTGTGTGTGTTGTCGGTGTGTGTGTGTTTATGTGTTGTTGGTGTGTGTGTGTGTGTTGTCGGTGTGTGTGTGTGTGTTGTCGGTGTGTGTGTGTGTTGTTTGTGTGTGTGTGTTGTCGGTGTGTGTGTGTGTGTGTGTGTGTGTTGTCGGTGTGTGTGTGTGTGTGTTGTCGGTGTGTGTGTGTTGTCGGTGTGTGTGTGTGTGTGTGTTGTCGGTGTGTTTGTGTGTGTGTGTTGTCGGTGTGTGTGTGTGTGTGTTGTCGGTGTGTGTGTGTGTGTTGTGTGTGTGTGTGTTGTCGGTGGGTGTGTGTGTGTGTGTTGTGTGTGTGTGTGTGTTGTCGGTGTGTGTGTGTGTTGCCGGTGTGTGTGTTGTCGGTGTGTGTGTGTGTGTGTTGCCGGTGTGTGTGTGTGTGTTGTCGGTGTGTGTGTGTGTGTGTGTGTGTTGTCGGTGTGTGTGTGTGTGTTGTCGGTGTGTGTGTGTGTGTGTTGTCGGTGTGTGTGTGTAGTCGGTGTGTGTGTGTGTGTGTGTGTGTTGTCGGTTTGTGTGTGTTGTCGGTGTGTGTGTGTGTGTGTTGTCGGTGTGTGTGTGTGTTGTCGGTGTGTGTGTGTTGTGTGTGTGTGTGTTGTCGGTGTGTGTGTTTGTTGTCGGTGTGTGTGTGTGTGTGTGTTGTCGGTGTGTGTGTGTTGTCGGTGTGTGTGTGTGTGTTGTCGGTGTGTGTGTGTGTTGTCGGTGTGTGTGTGTGTGTGTTGTGTGTGTGTGTGTTGTCGGTGTGTGTGTGTGTGTGTGCTGTCGGTTTGTGTGTGTGTGTGTGTGTTGTCTGTGTGTGTGTGTTGTCGGTGTGTGTGTGTGTGTGTGTTGTCGGTGTGTGTGTGTGTGTGTTGTCGGTGTGTGTGTGTGTGTGTGTGTGTGTGTTGTCAGTGTGTGTCTGTGTGTTATTGGTGTGTATGTGTGTGTGTGTTGTTGGTGAGTGTGTGTGTCCGTGTTGTCGGTGTGTGTGTGTGTGTGTTGTCGGTGTGTGTGTTGTCTGTGTGTGTGTGTTGTCAGTGTGTGTGTGTGTGTGTTGTCGGTGTGTGTGTGTGTGTTGTCAGTGTGTGTGTGTGTGTGTTGCCGGTGTGTGTGTGTGTGTTGTCGGTGTGTGTGTGTGTGTGTGTGTGTGTTGTCGGTGTGTGTGTGTGTGTTGTCGGTGTGTGTGTGTGTGTGTTGTCGGTGTGTGTGTGTGTAGTCGGTGTGTGTGTGTGTGTGTGTGTGTTGTCGGTTTGTGTGTGTTGTCGGTGTGTGTGTGTGTGTGTTGTCGGTGTGTGTGTGTGTTGTCGGTGTGTGTGTGTTGTGTGTGTGTGTGTTGTCGGTGTGTGTGTTTGTTGTCGGTGTGTGTGTGTGTGTGTGTTGTCGGTGTGTGTGTGTTGTCGGTGTGTGTGTGTGTGTTGTCGGTGTGTGTGTGTGTTGTCGGTGTGTGTGTGTGTGTGTTGTGTGTGTGTGTGTTGTCGGTGTGTGTGTGTGTGTGTGCTGTCGGTTTGTGTGTGTGTGTGTGTGTTGTCTGTGTGTGTGTGTTGTCGGTGTGTGTGTGTGTGTGTGTTGTCGGTGTGTGTGTGTGTGTGTTGTCGGTGTGTGTGTGTGTGTGTGTGTGTGTGTTGTCAGTGTGTGTCTGTGTGTTATTGGTGTGTGTGTGTGTGTGTGTTGTTGGTGAGTGTGTGTGTCCGTGTTGTCGGTGTGTGTGTGTGTGTGTTGTCGGTGTGTGTGTTGTCTGTGTGTGTGTGTTGTCAGTGTGTGTGTGTGTGTGTTGTCGGTGTGTGTGTGTGTGTGTGTGTTGTCAGTGTGTGTATGTGTGTGTTGTCGGTGTGTGTGTGTGTGTGTGTGTTGTCGGTGTGTGTGTGTGTTGTCGGTGTGTGTGTGTGTGTGTGTTGTCGGTGTGTGTGTGTGTGTGTGTGTTGTCGGTGTGTGTGTGTGTGTTGTCGGTGTATGTGTGTGTGTTGTCGGTGTGTGTGTGTGTGTGTTGTCGGTGTGTGTGTGTGTGTGTGTTGTCAGTGTGTGTGTGTGTGTGTTGTCGGTGTGTGTGTGTTTATGTGTTGTCGGTGTGTGTGTGTGTGTTGTCGGTGTGTGTGTGTGTGTGTGTTGTCGGTGTGTGTGTGTGTTGTTGGTGTGTGTGTGTTGTCGGTGTGTGTGTGTGTGTGTATGTGTGTTGTCGGTGTGTGTGTGTGTGTGTTGTCGGTGTGTGTGTGTGTGTTGTCGGTGTGTGTGTGTGTGTGTTGTCGGTGTGTGTGTGTGTGTTGTGTGTGTGTGTGTTGTCGGTGTGTGTGTGTGTGTGTGTTGTCGGTGTGTGTGTGTGTGTGTGTTGTCGGTGTGTGTGTGTGTGTTGTCGGTGTGTGTGTGTGTGTGTTGTCGGTGTGTGTGTGTGTTGTCGGTGTGTGTGTGTGTGTGTTGCTGGTGTGTGTGTGTGTGTGTTGTCGGTGTGTGTGTTTGTTGTCGGTGTGTGTGTGTGTGTGTGTGTGTGTGTGTGTGTGTTGTCGGTGTGTGTGTGTGTGTTGTCGGTGTGTGTGTGTGTGTTGTCGGTGTGTGTGTGTGTGTGTGTTCTCGGTGTGTGTGTGTGTGTGTGTTGTCGGTGTGTGTGTGTGTGTTGTGTGTGTGTGTGTGTTGTCGGTGTGTGTGTGTGTTGTCGGTGTGTGTGTGTGTGTGTGTTGTCGGTGTGTGTGTGTGTGTTGTCGGTGTGTGTGTGTGTGTGTTGTCGGTGTGTGTGTGTTGTCAGTGTGTGTGTGTGTGTTGTCGGTGTGTGTGTGTGTGTGTGTTGTCGGTGTGTGTATGTGTCTGTGTTGTCGGTGTGTGTGTGTGTGTGTTGTCAGTGTGTGTGTGTGTTGTCGGTGTGTGTGTGTGTGTGTTGCTGGTGTGTGTGTGTGTGTGTGTGTGTGTTGTCGGTGTGTGTGTGTGTGTTGTCGGTGTGTGTTTGTGTGTGTTGTCGGTGTGTTTGTGTGTGTGTTGTCGGTGTGTGTGTGTGTGTTTGTGTTGTCGGTGTGTGTGTGTGTGTTGTCGGTGTGTTGTCGGTGTGTGTGTGTGTGTGTGGTCGGTGTGTGTGTGTGTGTTGTCGGTGTGTGTGTGTGTGTTGTCGGTGTGTGTGTGTGTGTGTTGTGTGTGTGTGTGTGTTGTCGGTGTGTGTGTGTGTGTGTGCTGTCGGTGTGTGTGTGTGTGTGTGTGTGTGTGTTGTCGGTGTGTGTGTGTGTGTGTGTGTTGTCGGTGTGTGTGTGTGTGTGTTGCTGGTGTTTGTGTGTGTGTGTGTTGTCTTTGTGTGTGTGTGTGTTGTCGGTGTGTGTGTGTGTGTGTGTGTGTGTGTGTGTGTGTTGTCGGTGTGTGTGTGTGTGTTGTCGGTGTGTGTGTGTGTGTGTGTTGTCGGTGTGTTTGTGTGTGTGTGTTGTCGGTGTGTGTGTGTGTGTGTTGTCGGTGTGTGTGTGTGTGTTGTGTGTGTGTGTGTTGTCGGTGTGTGTGTGTGTTGTCGGTGTGTGTGTGTGTGTGTGTGTTGTCGGTGTGTGTGTGTGTGTGTTGTCGGTGTGTGTGTCTGTGTGGTATGGTGTGTGTGTGTTGTCGGTGTGTGTGTGTGTGTGTTGTCGGTGTGTGTGTGTGTGTTGTGTGTGTGTGTGTTGTCAGTGCGTGTGTGTGTTGTCGGTGTGTGTGTGTGTGTGTGTGTTGTCGGTGTGTGTGTGTGTGTGTGTTGTCGGTGTGTGTGTCTGTGTGGTATGTGTGTGTGTGTGTGTTGTCGGTGTGTGTGTGTGTGTGTGTTGCCGGTGTGTGTGTGTGTGTTGTCGGTGTGTGTGTGTGTGTGTGTGTGTGTTGTCGGTGTGTGTGTGTGTGTTGCTGGTGTTTGTGTGTGTGTGTGTTGTCGGTGTGTGTGTGTGTTGTCGGTGTGTGTGTGTGTGTGTGTGTGTTGTCGGTGTGTGTGTGTTGTCGGTGTGTGTGTGTGTGTTGTCGGTGTGTGTGTGTTGTCGGTGTGTGTGTGTGTGTGTGTTGTCGGTGTGTGTGTGTGTGTTGCTGGTGTTTGTGTGTGTGTGTGTGTTGTCGGTGTGTGTGTGTGTGTGTTGTCGTTGTGTGTGTGTGTGTGTGTTTGTGTGTTGTCGGTGTGTGTGTGTGTTGTCGGTGTGTGTGTGTGTGTGTGTTGTCGGTGTGTTTGTGTGTGTGTGTTGTCGGTGTGTGTGTGTGTGTGTGTGTTGTCGGTGTGTGTGTGTGTGTTGCTGGTGTTTGTGTGTGTGTGTGTTGTCGGTGTGTGTGTGTGTTGTCGGTGTGTTTGTGTGTGTGTGTTGTCGTTGTGTGTGTGTGTGTGTGTTGTCGGTGTGTGTGTGTGTGTTGTGTGTGTGTGTGTTGTCGGTGTGTGTGTGTGTGTGTGTTGTCGGTGTGTGTGTGTGTTGCTGGTGTTTGTGTGTGTGTGTGTGTTGTCGGTGTGTGTGTGTGTGTTGTCGTTGTGTGTGTGTGTGTGTGTTTGTGTGTTGTCGGTGTGTGTGTGTGTGTGTTGTCGGTGTGTGTGTGTGTGTGTGTTGTCGGTGTGTTTGTGTGTGTGTGTTGTCGGTGTGTGTGTGTGTGTTGTCGGTGTGTGTGTGTGTGTTGTGTGTGTGTGTTGTCGGTGTGTGTGTGTGTGTGTTGTCGGTGTGTGTGTGTGTGTGTGTTGTCGGTGTGTGTGTGTGTGTGTGTTGTCGGTGTGTGTGTGTGTGTTTTGTGTGTGTGTGTGTATTGTCGGTGTGTGTGTGTGTGTGTTGCCGGTGTGTGTGTGTGTGTTGTCGGTGTGTGTGTGTGTGTTGTCGGTGTGTGTGTGTGTGTGTTGTCGGTGTGTGTGTGTGTGTGTGTTGTCGGTGTGTGTGTGTGTGTTGTCGGTGTGTGTGTGTGTGTGTTGTCGGTGTGTGTGTGTGTAGTCGGTGTGTGTGTGTGTGTGTGTGTTGTCGGTGTGTGTGTGTGTGTTGTCGGTGTGTGTGTGTGTGTGTGTTGTCGGTGTGTGTGTGTGTTGTCGGTGTGTGTGTGTGTTGTGTGTGTGTGTGTTGTCGGTGTGTGTGTTTGTTGTCGGTGTGTGTGTGTGTGTGTGTGTTGTCGGTGTGTGTGTGTTGTCGGTGTGTGTGTGTGTGTTGTCGGTGTGTGTGTGTGTTGTCGGTGTGTGTGTGTGTGTGTTGTGTGTGTGTGTGTTGTCGGTGTGTGTGTGTGTGTGCTGTCGGTTTGTGTGTGTGTTGTCTGTGTGTGTGTGTTGTCGGTGTGTGTGTGTGTTGTCGGTGTGTGTGTGTGTGTGTTGTCGGTGTGTGTGTGTGTGTGTGTGTGTTGTCAGTGTGTGTCTGTGTGTTATTGGTGTGTGTGTGTGTGTGTGTGTTGTCGGTGAGTGTGTGTGTCTGTGTTGTCGGTGTGTGTGTGTGTGTGTTGTCGGTATGTGTGTTGTCTGTGTGTGTGTGTTGTCAGTGTGTGTGTGTGTGTGTGTGTGTTGTCGGTGTGTGTGTGTGTGTGTGTGTGTGTGTGTGTTGTCAGTGTGTGTATGTGTGTGTTGTCGGTGTGTGTGTGTGTATGTGTGTGTGTTGTCGGTGTGTGTGTGTGTTGTCGGTGTGTGTGTGTGTTGTCGGTGTGTGTGTGTGTGTGTGTGTGTGTGTGTTGTCGGTGTGTGTGTGTGTGTTGTCGGTGTGTGTGTGTGTGTGTTGTCGGTGTGTGTGTGTGTTTGTTGTCGGTGTGTGTGTGTGTGTTGTCAGTGTGTGTGTGTGTGTGTTGTCGGTGTGTGTGTGTTTATGTGTTGTTGGTGTGTGTGTGTGTGTTGTCGGTGTGTGTGTGTGTGTGTGTTGTCGGTGTGTGTGTGTGTTGTTGGTGTGTGTGTGTTGTCGGTGTGTGTGTGTGTGTGTGTGTGTGTTGTCGGTGTGTGTGTGTGTGTGTTGTCGGTGTGTGTGTGTTGTCGGTGTGTGTGTGTGTGTGTGTTGTCGGTGTGTTTGTGTGTGTGTGTTGTCGGTGTGTGTGTGTGTGTGTTGTCGGTGTGTGTGTGTGTGTTGTGTGTGTGTGTGTTGTCGGTGGGTGTGTGTTTGTGTTGTCGGTGTGTGTGTGTGTGTGTTGTCGGTGTGTGTGTGTGTGTGTTGTCGGTGTGTGTGTGTGTGTGTGTTGTGTGTGTGTGTGTGTTGTCGGTGTGTGTGTGTGTTGCCGGTGTGTGTGTTGTCGGTGTGTGTGTGTGTGTGTTGCCGGTGTGTGTGTGTGTGTTGTCGGTGTGTGTGTGTGTGTGTGTGTGTTGTCGGTGTGTGTGTGTGTGTTGTCGGTGTGTGTGTGTGTGTGTTGTCGGTGTGTGTGTGTGTAGTCGGTGTGTGTGTGTGTGTGTGTGTGTGTGTTGTCGGTTTGTGTGTGTTGTCGGTGTGTGTGTGTGTGTGTTGTCGGTGTGTGTGTGTGTTGTCGGTGTGTGTGTGTTGTGTGTGTGTGTGTTGTCGGTGTGTGTGTTTGTTGTCGGTGTGTGTGTGTGTGTGTGTGTGTTGTCGGTGTGTGTGTGTTGTCGGTGTGTGTGTGTGTGTTGTCGGTGTGTGTGTGTGTTGTCGGTGTGTGTGTGTGTGTGTGTGTTGTGTGTGTGTGTGTTGTCGGTGTGTGTGTGTGTGTGTGCTGTCGGTTTGTGTGTGTGTGTGTGTTGTCTGTGTGTGTGTGTTGTCGGTGTGTGTGTGTGTGTGTGTTGTCGGTGTGTGTGTGTGTGTGTTGTCGGTGTGTGTGTGTGTGTGTGTGTGTTGTCAGTGTGTGTCTGTGTGTTATTGGTGTGTGTGTGTGTGTTGTTGGTGAGTGTGTGTGTCCGTGTTGTCGGTGTGTGTGTGTGTGTGTTGTCGGTGTGTGTGTTGTCTGTGTGTGTGTGTTGTCAGTGTGTGTGTGTTTGTGTTGTCGGTGTGTGTGTGTGTGTGTGTGTGTTGTCAGTGTGTGTATGTGTGTGTTGTCGGTGTGTGTGTGTGTGTGTGTGTTGTCGGTGTGTGTGTGTGTTGTCGGTGTGTGTGTGTGTGTGTGTTGTCGGTGTGTGTGTGTGTGTGTGTGTTGTAGGTGTGTGTGTGTGTGTTGTCGGTGTATGTGTGTGTGTTGTCGGTGTGTGTGTGTGTGTGTTGTCGGTGTGTGTGTGTGTGTGTGTTGTCAGTGTGTGTGTGTGTGTGTTGTCGGTGTGTGTGTGTTTATGTGTTGTCGGTGTGTGTGTGTGTGTTGTCGGTGTGTGTGTGTGTGTGTGTTGTCGGTGTGTGTGTGTGTTGTTGGTGTGTGTGTGTTGTCGGTGTGTGTGTGTGTGTGTGTGTTGTCGGTGTGTGTGTGTGTGTGTTGTCGGTGTGTGTGTGTGTGTTGTCGGTGTGTGTGTGTGTGTGTTGTCGGTGTGTGTGTGTGTGTTGTGTGTGTGTGTGTTGTCGGTGTGTGTGTGTGTGTGTGTTGTCGGTGTGTGTGTGTGTGTTGTCGGTGTGTGTGTGTGTGTGTTGTCGGTGTGTGTGTGTGTTGTCGGTGTGTGTGTGTGTGTGTTGCTGGTGTGTGTGTGTGTGTGTTGTCGGTGTGTGTGTTTGTTGTCGGTGTGTGTGTGTGTGTGTGTGTGTGTGTTGTCGGTGTGTGTGTGTGTGTTGTCGGTGTGTGTGTGTGTGTTGTCGGTGTGTGTGTGTGTGTTCTCGGTGTGTGTGTGTGTGTGTGTTGTCGGTGTGTGTGTGTGTGTTGTGTGTGTGTGTGTGTTGTCGGTGTGTGTGTGTGTTGTCGGTGTGTGTGTGTGTGTGTGTTGTCGGTGTGTGTGTGTGTGTGTTGTCGGTGTGTGTGTGTGTGTGTTGTCGGTGTGTGTGTGTTGTCAGTGTGTGTGTGTGTGTTGTCGGTGTGTGTGTGTGTGTGTGTTGTCGGTGTGTGTGTGTGTCTGTGTTGTCGGTGTGTGTGTGTGTGTGTGTTGTCAGTGTGTGTGTTTGTTGTCGGTGTGTGTGTGTGTGTGTTGCTGGTGTGTGTGTGTGTGTGTGTTGTCGGTGTGTGTGTGTGTGTTGTCGGTGTGTGTTTGTGTGTGTTGTCGGTGTGTTTGTGTGTGTGTTGTCGGTGTGTGTGTGTGTGTGTGTGTGTTGTCGGTGTGTGTGTGTGTGTTGTCGGTGTGTTGTCGGTGTGTGTGTGTGTGTGTGGTCGGTGTGTGTGTGTGTGTGTTGTCGGTGTGTGTGTGTGTGTTGTCGGTGTGTGTGTGTGTGTGTTGTCGGTGTGTGTGTGTGTTGTCGGTGTGTGTGTGTGTGTGTTGTGTGTGTGTGTGTGTTGTCGGTGTGTGTGTGTGTGTGTGTGCTGTCGGTGTGTGTGTGTGTGTGTGTGTGTGTGTTGTCGGTGTGTGTGTGTGTGTGTGTGTGTTGTCGGTGTGTGTGTGTGTGTTGCTGGTGTTTGTGTGTGTGTGTGTTGTCTTTGTGTGTGTGTGTGTTGTCGGTGTGTGTGTGTGTGTGTGTGTGTGTGTGTGTGTTGTCGGTGTGTGTGTGTGTGTTGTCGGTGTGTGTGTGTGTGTGTGTTGTCGGTGTGTTTGTGTGTGTGTGTTGTCGGTGTGTGTGTGTGTGTGTTGTCGGTGTGTGTGTGTGTGTGTGTTGTGTGTGTGTGTGTTGTCGGTGTGTGTGTGTGTTGTCGGTGTATGTGTGTGTGTGTGTGTTGTCGGTGTGTGTGTGTGTGTGTGTGTTGTCGGTGTGTGTGTCTGTGTGGTATGTGTGTGTGTGTGTTGTCGGTGTGTGTGTGTGTGTGTTGTCGGTGTGTGTGTGTGTGTTGTGTGTGTGTGTGTTGTCAGTGTGTGTGTGTGTTGTCGGTGTGTGTGTGTGTGTGTGTGTTGTCGGTGTGTGTGTGTGTGTGTGTGTGTTGTCGGTGTGTGTGTCTGTGTGGTATGTGTGTGTGTGTGTTGTCGGTGTGTGTGTGTGTGTGTTGCCGGTGTGTGTGTGTGTGTTGTCGGTGTGTGTGTGTGTGTGTTGTCGGTGTGTGTGTGTGTGTGTGTTGTCGGTGTGTGTGTGTGTGTGTGTTGTCGGTGTGTGTGTGTGTGTTGTCGGTGTGTGTGTGTGTGTGTTGTCGGTGTGAGTGTGTTTAGTCGGTGTGTGTGTGTGTGTGTGTGTGTGTGTGTTGTCGGTGTGTGTGTGTGTGTTGTCGGTGTGTGTGTGTGTGTGTTGTCGGTGTGTGTGTTTGTTGTCGGTGTGTGTGTGTGTGTGTGTGTGTGTGTGTTGTCAGTGTGTGTGTGTTGTCTGTGTGTGTGTGTGTGTTGTCGGTGTGTGTGTGTGTGTGTGCTGTCGGTTTGTGTGTGTGTGTGTGTGTGTGTGTGTGTGTGTTGTCAGTGTGTGTCTGTGTGTTATTGGTGTGTGTGTGTGTGTTGTTGGTGAGTGTGTGTGTCCGTGTTGTCGGTGTGTGTGTGTGTGTGTTGTCGGTGTGTGTGTTGTCTGTGTGTGTGTGTTGTCAGTGTGTGTGTGTGTGTGTTGTCGGTGTGTGTGTGTGTGTGTGTGTGTGTGTTGTCAGTGTGTGTATGTGTGTGTTGTCGGTGTGTGTGTGTGTGTGTGTGTTGTCGGTGTGTGTGTGTGTTGTCGGTGTGTGTGTGTGTGTGTGTTGTCGGTGTGTGTGTGTGTGTGTGTTGTCGGTGTGTGTGTGTGTGTTGTCGGTGTATGTGTGTGTGTTGTCGGTGTGTGTGTGTGTGTGTGTTGTCGGTGTGTGTGTGTGTGTGTGTTGTCAGTGTGTGTGTGTGTGTGTTGTCGGTGTGTGTGTGTTTATGTGTTGTCGGTGTGTGTGTGTGTGTTGTCGGTGTGTGTGTGCGTGTGTGTTGTCGGTATGTGTGTGTGTTGTTGGTGTGTGTGTGTTGTCGGTGTGTGTGTGTGTGTGTGTGTGTGTGTGTGTTGTCGGTGTGTGTGTGTGTGTGTTGTCGGTGTGTGTGTGTGTGTTGTCGGTGTGTGTGTGTGTGTGTTGTCGGTGTGTGTGTGTGTGTTGTGTGTGTGTGTGTTGTCGGTGTGTGTGTGTGTGTGTGTTGTCGGTGTGTGTGTGTGTGTGTGTTGTCGGTGTGTGTGTGTGTGTTGTCGGTGTGTGTGTGTGTGTGTTGTCGGTGTGTGTGTGTGTTGTCGGTGTGTGTGTGTGTGTGTTGCTGGTGTGTGTGTGTGTGTGTTGTCGGTGTGTGTGTTTGTTGTCGGTGTGTGTGTGTGTGTGTGTGTGTGTGTTGTCGGTGTGTGTGTGTGTGTTGTCGGTGTGTGTGTGTGTGTGTGTTCTCGGTGTGTGTGTGTGTGTGTGTTGTCGGTGTGTGTGTGTGTGTTGTGTGTGTGTGTGTGTTGTCGGTGTGTGTGTGTGTTGTCGGTGTGTGTGTGTGTGTGTGTTGTCGGTGTGTGTGTGTGTGTGTTGTCGGTGTGTGTGTGTGTGTGTGTTGTCGGTGTGTGTGTGTTGTCAGTGTGTGTGTGTGTGTGTTGTCGGTGTGTGTGTGTGTGTGTGTGTGTGTGTGTGTTGTCGGTGTGTGTGTTTGTTGTCGGTGTGTGTGTGTGTGTGTGTGTGTGTGTGTGTTGTCGGTGTGTGTGTGTGTGTTGTCGGTGTGTGTGTGTGTGTTGTCGGTGTGTGTGTGTGTGTGTGTTCTCGGTGTGTGTGTGTGTGTGTGTTGTCGGTGTGTGTGTGTGTGTTGTGTGTGTGTGTGTGTTGTCGGTGTGTGTGTGTGTTGTCGGTGTGTGTGTGTGTGTGTGTTGTCGGTGTGTGTGTGTGTGTTGTCGGTGTGTGTGTGTGTGTGTTGTCGGTGTGTGTGTGTTGTCAGTGTGTGTGTGTGTGTTGTCGGTGTGTGTGTGTGTGTGTGTGTGTTGTCGGTGTGTGTATGTGTCTGTGTTGTCGGTGTGTGTGTGTGTGTGTTGTCAGTGTGTGTGTGTGTTGTCGGTGTGTGTGTGTGTGTGTTGCTGGTGTGTGTGTGTGTGTGTGTGTGTTGTCGGTGTGTGTGTGTGTGTTGTCGGTGTGTGTTTGTGTGTGTTGTCGGTGTGTTTGTGTGTGTGTTGTCGGTGTGTGTGTGTGTGTTTGTGTTGTCGGTGTGTGTGTGTGTGTTGTCGGTGTGTTGTCGGTGTGTGTGTGTGTGTGTGGTCGGTGTGTGTGTGTTGTCGGTGTGTGTGTGTGTGTTGTCGGTGTGTGTGTGTGTGTGTTGTGTGTGTGTGTGTGTTGTCGGTGTGTGTGTGTGTGTGTGCTGTCGGTGTGTGTGTGTGTGTGTGTGTGTGTGTTGTCGGTGTGTGTGTGTGTGTGTGTGTTGTCGGTGTGTGTGTGTGTGTGTGCTGGTGTTTGTGTGTGTGTGTGTTGTCTTTGTGTGTGTGTGTGTTGTCGGTGTGTGTGTGTGTGTTGTCGGTGTGTTGTCGGTGTGTGTGTGTGTGTGTGTGGTCGGTGTGTGTGTGTTGTCGGTGTGTGTGTGTGTGTTGTCGGTGTGTGTGTGTGTGTGTTGTGTGTGTGTGTGTGTTGTCGGTGTGTGTGTGTGTGTGTTGTCGGTGTGTGTGTGTGTGTGTGTTGTCGGTGTGTTTGTGTGTGTGTGTTGTCGGTGTGTGTGTGTGTGTGTTGTCGGTGTGTGTGTGTGTGTTGTGTGTGTGTGTGTTGTCGGTGTGTGTGTGTGTTGTCGGTGTGTGTGTGTGTGTGTGTGTGTGTTGTCGGTGTGTGTGTGTGTGTGTTGTCGGTGTGTGTGTCTGTGTGGTATGTGTGTGTGTGTGTTGTCGGTGTGTGTGTGTGTGTGTTGTCGGTGTGTGTGTGTGTGTTGTGTGTGTGTGTGTGTGTTGTCAGTGCGTGTGTGTGTTGTCGGTGTGTGTGTGTGTGTGTGTGTTGTCGGTGTGTGTGTGTGTGTGTGTGTGTTGTCGGTGTGTGTGTCTGTGTGGTATGTGTGTGTGTGTGTTGTCGGTGTGTGTGTGTGTGTGTGTTGCCGGTGTGTGTGTGTGTGTTGTCGGTGTGTGTGTGTGTGTGTGTGTGTTGTCGGTGTGTGTGTGTGTGTTGCTGGTGTTTGTGTGTGTGTGTGTTGTCGGTGTGTGTGTGTGTTGTCGGTGTGTGTGTGTGTGTGTGTGTGTTGTCGGTGTGTGTGTGTTGTCGGTGTGTGTGTGTGTGTTGTCGGTGTGTGTGTGTTGTCGGTGTGTGTGTGTGTGTGTGTTGTCGGTGTGTGTGTGTGTGTTGCTGGTGTTTGTGTGTGTGTGTGTGTTGTCGGTGTGTGTGTGTGTGTGTTGTCGTTGTGTGTGTGTGTGTGTGTTTGTGTGTTGTCGGTGTGTGTGTGTGTTGTCGGTGTGTGTGTGTGTGTGTGTTGTCGGTGTGTTTGTGTGTGTGTGTTGTCGGTGTGTGTGTGTGTGTGTGTGTTGTCGGTGTGTGTGTGTGTGTTGCTGGTGTTTGTGTGTGTGTGTGTTGTCGGTGTGTGTGTGTGTTGTCGGTGTGTTTGTGTGTGTGTGTTGTCGTTGTGTGTGTGTGTGTGTGTTGTCGGTGTGTGTGTGTGTGTGTGTGTGTGTGTGTGTTGTCGGTGTGTGTGTGTGTGTGTGTGTGTTGTCGGTGTGTGTGTGTGTTGCTGGTGTTTGTGTGTGTGTGTGTGTTGTCGGTGTGTGTGTGTGTGTTGTCGTTGTGTGTGTGTGTGTGTGTGTGTTTGTGTGTTGTCGGTGTGTGTGTGTGTGTGTTGTCGGTGTGTGTGTGTGTGTGTTGTCGGTGTGTTTGTGTGTGTGTGTTGTCGGTGTGTGTGTGTGTGTTGTCGGTGTGTGTGTGTGTGTTGTGTGTGTGTG